>NC_084748.1:52254474-52264466 GCF_033978785.1 Entelurus aequoreus | reverse complement strand
TCAAGTCTGAGACTTGCATGTCCACACTGAAAACATGTCCTTAGTGCTCAAGTCTGAGACTTGCATGTCCACACGTGAAAACATGTCCTTAGTGCTCAAGTCTGAGACTTGCATGTCCACACGTGAAAACATGTCCTTAGTGCTCAAGTCTGAGACTTGCATGTCCACACGTGAAAACATGTCCTTAGTGCTCAAGTCTGAGACTTGCATGTCCACACGTGAAAACATGTCCTTAGTGCTCAAGTCTGAGACTTGCATGTCCACACTGAAAACATGTCCTTAGTGCTCAAGTCTGAGACTTGCATGTCCACACGTGAAACATGTCCTTAGTGCTCAAGTCTGAGACTTGCATGTCCACACGTGAAAACATGTCCTTAGTGCTCAAGTCTGAGACTTGCATGTCCACACGTGAAAACATGTCCTTCAGTGCTCAGTCTGAGACTTGCACTGTCCACACGTGAAAACATGTCCTTAGTTGCTCAAGTCTGAGACTTGCATGTCCACACGTGAAAACATGTCTTAAGTGCTCAGGGCTGAGACTTCATGTCCTCACTGAACAGTCCAGTGCTCATCTGAGTGACCTGCATCCATGAATCTATGTTTGTGTGTCTGAATACATGACATCTATGTTTGTGTGTCTGAATACATGAATCTATGTTTGTGTGTCTGAATACATGAATCTATGTTTGTGTGTCTGAATACATGAATCTATGTTTGTGTGTCTGAATACATGAATCTATGTTTGTGTGTCTGAATACATGAATCTATGTTTGTGTGTCTGAATACATGAATCTATGTTTGTGTGTCTGAATACATGAATCTATGTTTGGTGTGTCTGAATACATGAATCTATGTTTGTGTGTCTGAATACATGAATCTATGTTTGTGTGTCTGAATACATGAATCTATGTTTGTGTGTCTGAATACATGAATCTATGTTTGTGTGTCTGAATACATGAATCTATGTTTGTGTGTCTGAATACATGAATCTATGTTTGTGTGTCTGAATACATGAATCTATGTTTGTGTGTCTGAATACATGAATCTATGTTTGTGTGTCTGAATACATGAATCTATGTTTGTGTGTCTGAATACATGAATCTATGTTTGTGTGTCTGAATACATGAATCTATGTTTGTGTGTCTGAATACATGAATCTATGTTGTGTGTCTGAATACATGAATCTATGTTTGTGTGTCTGAATACATGAATCTATGTTTGTGTGTCTGAATACATGAATCTATGTTTGTGTGTCTGAATACATGAATCTATGTTTGTGTGTCTGAATACATGAATCTATGTTTGTGTGTCTGAATACATGAATCTATGTTTGTGTGTCTGAATACATGAATCTATGTTTGTGTGTCTGAATACATGAATCTATGTTTGTGTGTCTGAATACATGAATCTATGTTTGTGTGTCTGAATACATGAATCTATGTTTGTGTGTCCTGAATACATGAATCTATGTTTGTGTGTCTGAATACATGAATCTATGTTTGTGTGTCTGAATACATTAATCTATGTTGTGTGTGTCTGAATACATGAATCTATGTTTGTGTGTCTGAATACATGAATCTATGTTTGTGTGTCTGACATACATGAATCTATGTTTGTGTGTCTGAATACATGAATCTATGTTTGTGTGTCTGAATACATGAATCTATGTTTGTGTGTCTGATACATGAATCTATGTTTGTGTTCTGAATACATGAATCTATGTTTGTGTGTCTGAATACATGAATCTATGTTTGTGTGTCTGAATACATGAATCTATGTTTGTGTGTCTGAATACATGAATCTATGTTTGTGTGTCTGAATACATGAATCTATGTTTGTGTGTCTGAATACATGAATCTATGTTTGTGTGTCTGAATACAAGAATCTATGTTGTGTGTCTGAATACATGAATCTATGTTTGTGTGTCTGAATACATGAATCTATTTTGGGTGTCTGAATACATGACATCTATGTTGTGTGTCTGAATACATGAATCTATGTTAGTGTGTCTGAATACATGAATCTATGTTTGTGTGTCTGAATACATGAATCTATGTTTGTGTGTCTGAATACATGAATCTATGTTTGTGTGTCTGAATACATGAATCTATGTTTGTGTGTCTGAATACATGAATCTATGTTTGTGTGTCTGAATACATGAATCTAGTGTTTGTGTGTCTGAATACATGAATCTATGTTTGTGTGTCTGAATACATGAATCTATGTTTGTGTGTCTGATACATGAATCTATGTTTGTGTGTCTGAATACATGAATCTATGTTTGTGTGTCTGAATACATGAATCTATGTTTGTGTGATCTGAATACATGAAATCTATGTTTGTGTCTGAATACATGAATCTATGTTTGTGTGTCTGAATACATGAATCTATGTTTGTGTGTCTGAATACATGAATCTATGTTTGTGTGTCTGAATACATGAATCTATGTTTGTGTGTCTGAATACATGAATCTATGTTGTGTGTCTGAATACATGAATCTATGTTGTGTGTCTGAATACATGAATCTATGTTTGTGTGTCTGAATACATGAATCTATGTTTGTGTGTCTGAATACATGAATCTATGTTTGTGTGTCTGAATACATGATCTATGTATGTGTCTGATACAGAATCTATGTTGTGGTAGGATACATGAATCTATGTTTGTGTCTGAATACATGAATCTATGTTTGTGTGTCTGAATACATGAATCTATTGTTTGTGTGTATGGATACATTAATCTATGTTTGTGTGTCTGAATACATGAATCTATGTTAGTGTGTCTGAATACATGAATCTATGTTTGTGTGTCTGAATACATTATCTATGTTTGTGTGTCTGAATACTTTAAAGGCCTACTGAAAGCCACTACTAGCGACCACGCAGTCTGATAGTTTGATATATCAATGATGAAATCTTAACATTGCAACACATGCCAATACGGCCGGGTTAACTTATAAAGTGACATTTTAAATTTCCCGCGAAACTTCCGCTTGAAAACGTCTATGTATGATGAAAAAGCAAAACGCCCTCCTTACACCTATCTTTTCTATGATGTCCTCCAACAAATGGCTCCATTTAGCCAGGGCTCCAATGGTGGGTTGGCGGAGCTCCAATGGTGGCGTTGGCCGGGAGCTCCAATGGTGGCGTTGGGCAGGAGCTCCAATGGTGGCGTTGGCAGGAGCTCCAATGGTGGCGTGCCGGGAGCTCCAATGGTGGCGTTTGGGCAGGAGCTCCAAGGATGGCGTTGGCCGGGAGCTCCATGGTGGCGTTGGCCGGGAGCTCCAATGGTGGCGTTGGGCAGGAGCTCCAATGGTGGCGTTGGCCGGGAGCTCCAATGGTGGCGTTGGCCGGGAGCTCCAATGGTGGCGTTGGGCAGGAGCTCCAATGGTGGCGTTGGCCGGGAGCTCCAATGGTGGCGTTGGGCAGGAGCTCCAAGGATGGCGTTGGCTAGGAGCTCCAATGGTGGCGTTGGCCGGGAGCTCCAATGGTGGCGTTGGGCAGGAGCTCCAATGGTGGCGTTGGCCGGGAGCTCCAATGGTGCGTTGGCCGGGAGCTCCAATGGTGGCGTTGGGCAGGAGCTCAAGGATGGCGTTGGCTGGGAGCTCTCAATGGTGGCGTTGGCCGGGAGCTCCAATGGTGGCGTTGGCAGGAGCTCAATGGTGGCGATTGGCCGGGAGCTCCAATGGTGGCGTTGGCCGGGAGCTCCAATGGTGGCGTTGGGCAGGAGCTCAATGGTGGCGTTGGCCGGGAGCTCCAATGGTGGCGTTGGGCAGGAGCTCCAAGGATGGCGTTGGCTGGGAGCTCCAATGGTGGCGTTGGCCGGGAGCTCCAATGGTGGCGTTGGGCAGGAGCTCCAATGGTGGCGTTGGCCGGGAGCTCCAATGGTGGCGTTGGCCGGGAGCTCCAATGGTGGCGTTGGGCAGGAGCTCCAAGGATGGCGTTGGCTGGGAGCTCCAATGGTGGCGTTGGCCGGGAGCTCCAATGGTGGCGTTGGCCGGGAGCTCCAATGGTGGCGTTGGGCAGGAGCTCCAAGGATGGCGTTGGCCGGTGAGCTCCAATGGTGGCGTTGGGCAGGAGCTCCAATGGTGGCGTTGGCCGGGAGCTCCAATGGTGGCGTTGGGCAGGAGCTCCAAGGATGGCGTTGGCCGGGAGCTCCAATGGTGGCGTTGGCCGGGAGCTCCAATGGTGGCGTTGGGCAGGAGCTCCAAGGATGGCGTTGGCCGGGAGCTCCAATGGTGGCGTTGGGCAGGAGCTCCAAGGATGGCGTTGGCCAGGAGCTCCAAGGATGAGGCGTTGGCCGGGAGCTCCAAGGATGGCGTTGGCCGGGAGCTCCAATGGTGGCGTTGGCCGGGAGCTCCAATGGTGGCGTTGGGCAGGAGCTCCAAGGATGGCGTTGGCTGGGAGCTCCAATGGTGGCGTTGGCCGGGAGCTCCAATGGTGGCGTTGGGCAGGAGCTCCAATGGTGGCGTTGGCCGGGAGCTCCAATGGTGGCGTTGGCCGGGAGCTCCAATGGTGGCGTTGGGCAGGAGCACCAAGGATGGCGTTGGCTGGGAGCTCCAATGGTGGCGTTGGCCGGGAGCTCCAATGGTGGCGTTGGCCGGGAGCTCCAATGGTGGCGTTGGGCAGGAGCTCCAAGGATGGCGTTGGCCGGGAGCTCCAATGGTGGCGTTGGGCAGGAGCTCCAATGGTGGCGTTGGCCGGGAGCTCCAATGGTGGCGTTGGGCAGGAGCTCCAATGGTGGCGTTGGCCGGGAGCTCCAATGGTGGCGTTGGCCGGGAGCTCCAATGGTGGCGTTGGGCAGGAGCTCCAATGGTGGCGTTGGCCGGGAGCTCCAATGGTGGCGTTGGGCAGGAGCTCCAAGGATGGCGTTGGCTGGGAGCTCCAATGGTGGCGTTGGCCGGGAGCTCCAATGGTGGCGTTGGGCAGGAGCTCCAAGGGTGGCGTTGGCCGGGAGCTCCAATGGTGGCGTTGGCCGGGAGCTCCAATGGTGGCGTTGGGCAGGAGCTCCAAGGATGGCGTTGGCTGGGAGCTCCAATGGTGGCGTTGGCCGGGAGCTCCAATGGTGGCGTTGGCCGGGAGCTCCAATGGTGGCGTTGGGCAGGAGCTCCAAGGATGGCGTTGGCCGGGAGCTCCAATGGTGGCGTTGGGCAGGAGCTCCAATGGTGGCGTTGGCCGGGAGCTCCAATGGTGGCGTTGGGCAGGAGCTCCAAGGATGGCGTTGGCCGGGAGCTCCAATGGTGGCGTTGGCCGGGAGCTCCAATGGTGGCGTTGGGCAGGAGCTCCAAGGATGGCGTTGGCCGGGAGCTCCAATGGTGGCGTTGGGCAGGAGCTCCAAGGATGGCGTTGGCCAGGAGCTCCAAGGATGGCGTTGGCCGGGAGCTCCAAGGATGGCGTTGGCCGGGAGCTCCAATGGTGGCGTTGGCCGGGAGCTCCAATGGTGGCGTTGGGCAGGAGCTCCAAGGATGGCGTTGGCTGGGAGCTCCAATGGTGGCGTTGGCCGGGAGCTCCAATGGTGGCGTTGGGCAGGAGCTCCAATGGTGGCGTTGGCCGGGAGCTCCAATGGTGGCGTTGGCCGGGAGCTCCAATGGTGGCGTTGGGCAGGAGCACCAAGGATGGCGTTGGCTGGGAGCTCCAATGGTGGCGTTGGCCGGGAGCTCCAATGGTGGCGTTGGCCGGGAGCTCCAATGGTGGCGTTGGGCAGGAGCTCCAAGGATGGCGTTGGCCGGGAGCTCCAATGGTGGCGTTGGCCGGGAGCTCCAATGGTGGCGTTGGGCGGGAGCTCCAATGGTGGCGTTGGGCAGGAGCTCCAAGGATGGCGTTGGCCGGGAGCTCCAATGGTGGCGTTGGCCGGGAGCTCCAATGGTGGCGTTGGGCAGGAGCTCCAAGGATGGCGTTGGCCGGGAGCTCCAATGGTGGCGTTGGGCAGGAGCTCCAAGGATGGCGTTGGCCAGGAGCTCCAAGGATGGCGTTGGCCGGGAGCTCCAAGGATGGCGTTGGCCGGGAGCTCCAATGGTGGCGTTGGCCGGGAGCTCCAATGGTGGCGTTGGCCGGGAGCTCCAATGGTGGCGTTGGCCGGGAGCTCCAATGGTGGCGTTGGCCGGGAGCTCCAATGGTGGCGTTGGGCAGGAGCTCCAAGGATGGCGTTGGCCGGGAGCTCCAATGGTGGCGTTGGGCAGGAGCTCCAATGGTGGCGTTGGCCGGGAGCTCCAATGGTGGCGTTGGGCAGGAGCTCCAAGGATGGCGTTGGCCGGGAGCTCCAATGGTGGCGTTGGCCGGGAGCTCCAATGGTGGCGTTGGGCAGGAGCTCCAAGGATGGCGTTGGCCGGGAGCTCCAATGGTGGCGTTGGGCAGGAGCTCCAAGGATGGCGTTGGCCAGGAGCTCCAAGGATGGCGTTGGCCGGGAGCTCCAAGGATGGCGTTGGCCGGGAGCTCCAATGGTGGCGTTGGCCGGGAGCTCCAATGGTGGCGTTGGCCGGGAGCTCCAATGGTGGCGTTGGCCGGGAGCTCCAATGGTGGCGTTGGCCGAGAGCTCCAATGGTGGCGTTGGCCGGGAGCTCCAATGGTGGCGTTGGCCGGGAGCTCCAAGGATGGCGTTGGCCGGGAGCTCCAAGGATGGCGTTGGCCGGGAGCTCCAATGGTGGCGTTGGCCGGGAGCTCCAATGGTGGCGTTGGCCGGGAGCTCCACCACGGCCATAGTTTTCACGCTCACATCAGATCTAATAAGATGATAGAAATGTGCGAGCAGCAAAAATACATCAAAACTCTTGCAGATCTTCCCACTTTAGGTCTTTTCTTTGTTCCCTAATGTGAAAGCAGTGCCTGAATGAAGAGCAAGGTGTGGCAGACTTTAACAGCAGAGGAGGTTTGTTATTCAATTTAAAGACAGCATTTATGCTCTATTGACAAACAACGTATTGGGCGTCATTATGTTTCTTTTTTCAAGCAGCTTGCAGATATCCAGATGGAGAGGGATGAAAAGAAATGAACACTTTGAAGGAAGAGATCGATCAAACGGAAGACAGACGGTGGAGGTGTGTGTGTGTGTGTGTGTGTGTGTGTGTGTGTGTGTGTGTGTGTGTGTGTGTGTGTGTGTGTGTGTGTGTGTGTGTGTGTGTGTGTGTGTGTGTGTGTGTGTGTGTGTGTGTGTGTGTGTGTGTGTGTGTGTGTGTGTGTGTGTGTGTCTGGGGGGGGGGGGGGGGGTATTGGAAAGAGCCACAGAGCAGCAGAGCAGCAGAGCAGCAGGTTCCCAAACAGAGAGACAGTTAATGGAGGGTTGATAATGGACAACTTTGAGGAGAAAATAGACTTGTTTTCTTGACTCTCTGACAGAAATAGACACTTTATGTACTGATGGTCCTAATGCACTCAACTATTTCCATCACTTTTTAAACACTACTTCCTCTCACTTTTACAGGACAATTAAAGGCCTACTGAAATGATTTTTTTTTATTTAAACGGGGATAGCAGATCTATTCTATGTGTCATACTTGATCATTTCGCGATATTGCCATATTTTTGCTGAAAGGATTTAGTATAGAACAACGACGATAAAGATTGCAACTTTTGGTATCTGATAAAAAAAAGGCTTGCACCTACCGGAAGTAGCGTGACGTAGTCAGTTGAACATATACGCAAAGTTCCCTATTGTTTACAATGATGGCCGCATGAAGTGAGAGAGATTCGGACCGAGAAAGCGACAATTTCCCCATTAATTTGAGCGAGGATGAAAGATTTGTGGATGAGTAAAGTGCAAGTGAAGGACTAGTGGGGAGTTGAAGCTATTCAGATAGGGAAGATGCTGTGAGAGGCGGGGGTGACCTGATATTCAGCTGGGAATGACTACAACAGTAAATAAACACAAGACATATATATACTCTATTAGCCACAACACAACCAGGCTTATATTTAATATGACATAAATTAATCCTGCATAAAAACACCTACCTGTTTGTTATGCTAGCTCCTAGCTCCTCTGCTAGCTCCTAGCTCCATAGAACACGCCAATACAATTCAAACACCTGATCAACACACACAATCACTCAGCCCAAAAGACCGTTCACCTAACCCAAGGTTCATAAAGCTTATATATTTTTAAAAAGTTACGTACGTGACGCGCACGTACGGTACGGTACGTGTTATGCTATCTCCTATGCTAGCTCCTAGCTCCATAGAACACACCAATACAATTCAAACACCTGATCAACACACACAATCACTCAGCCCAAAAGACCGTTCACCTAACCCAAGGTTCATAAGCTTATATATTTTAAAAAGTTACGTACATACGCAAAAAAAAGTTGCGCACATACGGTCAAGCGATCAAATGTTTAGAAGCCAAAGCTGCATACTCACAGTAGCACGTCTGCGTCTTTGTCATCCAAATCAAAGTAATCCTGGTAAGAGTCTGTGTTGTCCCAGTTCTCTACAGGCGTCTGTGTATCCAAGTCAAATGTCCTCCTGGTTAGAGTCTCTGTTATCCGAGTTCTTCCATCTTGACTGCATCTTTCGGGAATGTAAACAAAGAAGCGCACTGTTGTGGCTGACTACGTTCGAAAAATACGTCCATTTCGCACCGACAACTTTCTTCTTTGCTTGCTCGGCTTCCTTCTTCATAATGCAATGAACATGATTGCAACAGATTCACCAACACAGATGTCCAGAATACTGTGGAATTATGAAATGAAAACAGAGCTTTTTCGTATTGGCTTCAATGTGGAAGGCATACCCGTGTTCCCCGGGCTACGTCACGCGCATACGTCATCCTCAGAGGCGTTTCGAACCGGAAGTTTAGCGGCAAATTTAAAATGTCACTTTATAAGTTAACCCGGCCGTATTGGCATGTGTTATAATGTTAAGATTTCATCATTGATATATAAACTATCAGATTGCGTGGTCGGTAGTAGTGGCTTTCAGTAGGCCTTTAAAGACATGGGAAAGGTGTGATGTTGCTGCTCTTGTGAATAGAGAGGAGAGATGCAATATCTGCTGATTTAGGATTAAGATTAAAGATTAAAGTAGCAATGATTGTCACACACACACTAGATGTGGTGACATTTGTCCTCTGCATTTGTCCCATCCCCTTGGGGAGCAGTGGGCAGCAGCGGCGCCGCGCCCGGGAATCATTTTGGTGATTTAACCCCCAACTCCAACCCTTGATGCTGAGTGCCACTGGGATTTCAACTCCAACCTACCGATCTCAGGGCGGACACTCTAACCACTAGGCCACTGAGTTGCTGCTCTTGTTAATAGAGAGAAGAGATGCGATATCTGCTGATTTAGGAGTTGCTGCTCTTGTGAATAGAGAGAAGAGATGCAATATCTGCTGATTTAGGAGTTGCTGCTCTTGTGAATAGAGAGAAGAGATGCAATATCTGCTGATTTAGGAGTTGCTGCTCTTGTGAATAGAGAGAAGAGATGCGATATCTGCTGATTTAGGAGTTGCTGCTCTTGTTAATAGAGAGAAGAGATGCAATATCTGCTGATTTAGGAGTTGCTGCTCTTGTGAATAGAGAGAAGAGATGCAATATCTGCTGATTTCGGAGTTGCTGCTCTTGTGAATAGAGAGAAGAGATGCAATATCTGCTGATTTAGGAGTTGCTGCTCTTGTGAATAGAGAGAAGAGATGCAATATCTGCTGATTTAGGAGTTGCTGCTCTTGTGAATAGAGAGAAGAGATGCAATATCTGCTGATTTAGGAGTTGCTGCTCTTGTGAATAGAGAGAAGAGATGCAATATCTGCTGATTTAGGAGTTGCTGCTCTTGTGAATAGAGAGAAGAGATGCGATATCTGCTGATTTAGGAGTTGCTGCTCTTGTGAATAGAGAGAAGAGATGCTATATCTGCTGATTTAGGAGTTGCTGCTCTTGTGAATAGAGAGAAGAGATGCGATATCTGCTGATTTAGGAGTTGCTGCTCTTGTGAATAGAGAGAAGAGATGCAATATCTGCTGATTTAGGAGTTGCTGCTCTTGTGAATAGAGAGAAGAGATGC
>NC_084748.1:52209474-52249474 GCF_033978785.1 Entelurus aequoreus | reverse complement strand
TTTTAGTGATGATTTGATATGGCCTCAAGGGCCAAGTGAAATTGCACGGCGGGTCAAATTTGACACCCATTCTGTGGAATAAAGGTATTTTACTGCAGAACTGTTTGCATCGTCACTTTAATAAAGGTGGTTCAGAATTCAGAAAAAATCTGTAAAATAATGGTATTTTTCTGTGGAACTGCCAGCATTGTCACTTCATTAAAGGTGTTTGATCGTAATCATTTGGGAAAACTCTGTAGAATAAAGGTATTTTTCTGCAGAACTGTTTGCATCATCACTTTACTAAAGGTGGTTGATCTCTGTTCAAACATAAGAGTGTCCATATGTGCACTTGGCACCAGGACACCCTAGGCCGCAGTTCCATGATCCACTTTGTAGTTGTGTCATCAGATTTGCGGCCTCATGTTTTGGACACTCGGGTAAAGAGAAGGGGAGAGCTTTCTACCAATCACCACCTGGTGGTGAGTTGGCTGCGATGGTGAGGGAGGATGCCGGACAGACTTGGCAGGCCCAAACACATTGTGAAGGTCTGCTGGGAACCTCTGGCAGTCTCCTGTCAGAGACTTTCAATTCCCACCTCCGGAAGAACTTTGAACATGACACGAGGGAGGTGCTGGACATTGAGTCCGAGTGGACCATGTTCCACACCTCTATTTGCGGTGAGGGATGCCGTCAAGCTGAACAAAGAGTCCTATCGAGTTGTTTTGGCTCATAGGACTCCGGACAGGCCAAGCGGTGTGCGGCTTCAGCGGTTGCCGAGGCAAAAACTCGGACATGGGAGGACTTTGGGGAAGCCATGGAAAACGACTTCCGTACGGCTTCCAAGCGATTCTGGACCACTATCTGCCGCCTCGGGAAGGGGAAGCAGTGCATTGTCAACACCGTGTATGGTAAGGATGGTGTTTTGCTGACCTCGACTGCGGATGTTGTGGATCGGTGGAGGGAATACTTCGAAGACCGCCTCAATCCCACCAACACGTCTTCCTATGAGGAAGCAGTGCCTGGGGAATCTGTGGTGGTCTCTCCTATTTCTGGGGCTGAGGTTGCTGAGGTAGTTAAAAAGCTCCTCGGTGGAAAGGCCCCTAGGTTGGATGAGACCCGCCCGGAGTTCCTTAAGGCTCTGGATGCTGTGGGGCTGTCTTGATTGACAAGACTCTGCAGCATCGCATGGACATCGGGGGCGGTACCTCTGGATTGGCAGACTGGGGTGGTGGTTCCTCTCTTTAAGAAGGGGAACCGGAGGGTGTGTTCCAACTATCGTGGGATCACACTCCACAGCCTTCCCGGTAAGGTCTATTCAGGTGTATTGGAGAGGAGGCTACGCCGGATAGTCGAACCTCGGATTCAGGAGGAACAGTGCGATTTTGGAACTGTGGACCAGCTATATACTCTCGGCAGGGTCCTTGAGGGTGCATGGGAGTTTGCCCAACCAGTCTACATGTGCTTTGTGGACTTGGAGGAGACATTCGACTGTGTCCCTCGGGAAGTCCTGTGGGGAGTGCTCGGAGAGTATGGGGTATCGGACTGTCTGATTGTGGCGGTCCGCTCCCTGTATGATCAGTGTCAGAGCTTGGTCCACTCCCTGTATGATCAGTGTCAGAGCTTGGTCCGCATTGCCGGCAGTAAGTTGGACACGTTTCCAGTGAGGGTTGGACTCCGCCAAGGCTGCCCTTTGTCACCCATTCTGTTCTGAACTTTTATGGACAGAATTTCGAGGCACAGTCAAGGCGTTGAGGGGATCTGGTTTGGTGGCTGCAGGATTAGGTCTCTGCTGTTTGCAGATGATGTGGTCCTGATGGATTCATCTGGCCAGGATCTTCAGCTCTCACTGGATCGCTTCGCAGCCGAGTGTGAAGCGACTGGGATGAGAATCAGCACCTCCGAGTCCGAGTCCATGGTTCTCGCCCGGAAAAGGGTGGAGTGCCATCTCCGGGTTGGGGAGGAGACCCTGCCCCGAATGGAGGAGTTCAAGTACCTCGGAGTCTTGTTCACGAGTGAGGGAAGAGTGGATGGTGAGATGGACTGGCGGATCGATGCGGCATCTTCAGTAATGCGGACGCTGTATCGATCCATTGTGGTGAAGAAGGAGCTGAGCCGGAAGGCAAAGCTCTCAATTTACCGGTCGATCTATGTTCCCACCCTCACCTATGGTCAGGAGCTTTGGGTTATGACCGAAAGAACAAGATCACGGGTACAAGTGGCCGAAATGAGTTTCCTCCGCCGGGTGGCGGGTCTCTCCCTTAGAGATAGGGTGAGAAGCTCGGTCATCCGGGGGGGGGAGGGGGGCTCAAAATAAAGCTGCTGCTCCTCCACATGGAGAGGAGCCATATGAGGTGGTTCGGGCATTTGGTCAGGATGCCACCCGAACGCCTCCCTAGGGAGGTGTTTAGGGCACGTCCCAGGACCCAGGACACGTTGGGTAGACTATGTCTCCCGGCTGGCCTGGGAACGCCTCGGGATCCCCCGGGAAGAGCTGGACCAAGTGGCCGGGGAGAGGAAAGTCTGGTCTTCCCTGCTTAGTCTGCTGCCCCCGCGACCCGACCTCGGATAAGCGGAAGAAGATGGATGGATGGATGGACAATAATTCACTTTTTTCAACCCAAATGTGCAGTTCCAGTTTATTTTCAAAATAAAATATAAACATCATCAATAAAAGCTGCCTATTTTCTTTTTGCATTCGTCACTTGAGATGTAACCACGGCAACAACGGCAGACATTTCCCACAGAGAAGTTTTTATGGCTTTGAAGAACAACAACACCCCAGATGTGTGAGGGCCTCTCTGAGTGACCTCTGACCTCTCAAATGCTCCTTTGGATGAATGGACAAAAGTCCCACAGACTTGGACCAGGAAGAGTTCAAGTAGGAACAAAATAGCAACACCATCATTGTAGTTGATGTTTTTGAAATGGACTAGTCACCAACACTGCCAGTTATTTATGACTAGGGAAGGTTGTGTAGGTCAAATAGCATCGTTATTTCCTGCTCATTCCTGGTCTTTCCTTGGTCCTTCCTTCTCTTCCCTGCTCCTTCCTGGTCTTTATGACTAGGGTAGGTTGTGTGGGTCAAATAGCATCGTTATTTCCTGCTCTTCCCTGCTCCTTCCTGGTCTTTATGACTAGGGTAGGTTGTGTGGGTCAAATAGCATCGTTATTTCCTGCTCTTCCCTGCTCCTTCCTGGTCTTTATGACTAGGGTAGGTTGTGTGGGTCAAATAGCATAATTATTTCCTGCTCTTCCATGCTCCTTCCTGGTCTTTATGACTAGGGTAGGTTGTGTGGGTCAAATAGCATCGTTATTTCCTGCTCTTCCCTGCTCCTTCCTGGTCTTTATGACTAGGGTAGGTTGTGTGGGTCAAATAGCATCGTTATTTCCTGCTCTTCCCTGCTCCTTCCTGGTCTTTATGACTAGGGTAGGTTGTGTGGGTCAAATAGCATCGTTATTTCCTGCTCTTCCATGCTCCTTCCTGGTCTTTATGACTAGGGAAGATTGTGTGAGTCGTTTAGCATAATTATTTCCTGCTCTTTTCTGGTCTTTTCTTGGTCCTTCCTGATCTTTCCTGTTATTTCCTGGTCTTTCCTGCTCTTCACAACTGGAAAAAGGTTGTGTGAGTGGAAAATCTAGACACCTTGATAGCGTGCTTGGGCTCACTACACACCTTCATAGCGTGCTTGGGTCCACTTCATACCTTCATAGGGTGCTTGGGCCCCCTACACATGAAGTTCTTCATGTTTGGTACTTGTTAGCACACTGATCTATGCTCAAGCTCAGCACACATCCTCTAGGATGGATGATAAACCAGGGCTTGGCAAATGTGTGCAACGTAGTCACGTCATGGATGAACTGCAATGTGATTCTTAATGATACGCCAACTTTTAGAGTAGAAATTCATAGCCCCACTCAAAATAATTCACAAAGTGCAGATGACCTTGCAGAATTGCATGTAGGGAAGAGTACCTTTTACATTTGAACAGATGCAGCACCAATTCCTGGTACCTGTGATTTAGCAATGGTACTTAACAGTACCAATTGTCAGTATTACTTTGTGTTTTCTTATGGAAATAAATGTTACTCATTGTTATTCAACATTTAACCATGAGATGATTATGATAACTGTGGTGTCAAGTTGCTAAATCTTACTTTCTTACATTTCTACATCTTTTTTGAATTATTGTATAGTAGACTTTGTTGCAATTCCAAGACATTAGATGGCAGTAGAGTAGCGTGTTGCCTCATCAGGGAGTAGTCTTTGCCGTGAAGCTGAATGTGCCAGTGTGGTCTTATGTTGTGTCTTAAAAAGTGCTAATACTATTAGTATTGTAGTTATTGCACACCAGCTGTTGGATTGTAACGTGCATGTTAATTGTAATTTTCATTTTCGAATTTGGAGGTGTTGAAATAGCCATGTATCGCTAACGCTAATCAGTGGCATGTATATGGAAAAAAACGGATGTAATTTAGCATCACGCTAGCGAATTTTAGAAGAGTAGAGACTTATTTTACGTTTGATGGCCTTCTCAGACATATTTGCTTTGTTTGCATTGAAAATCGTAACATTGCCGACAGGCCGTTTTGTTCGAAGCGCTGCCTGGCTGCTGGTTTCCCCGCCAAGTGTTTGAAAAACCCAACGTGATGTCACCACCAACAATGGTATGAAAATATGGCACTGTTTGATTTGACGTGACTCGTGCGAACTGAATTTGAAGGGTGCCCATAAAAGTAGCCATCGGTAGCCATCACCTCGGTGACCATTTCTTCTTCTAGTTTCTCTTCCTGGGTTAAGTCCCACCACTTTTCTGTTTTTTAGGCAAAACCCTTTCAATTTGGCAAGAGGATTTGTCAACTGACCCCCAGATTGTGCGTGGGATGAAAAAGTGATGGAGGCAATCTTTAGTTTGAACAACGGCGGTACCTTTAAAGCCCAAATGTTCCCTGGTGATGTTCCCAAAAGAGTCAAGTGTAAATCAGCACTGGCAAGGCTCTCAACAAAAATGTGCATCTGCATCCATTCTTCAACGCTGACCTCCCAATCCTTCTTCCCACCCTGGTGTGCACTCACTCCACCATGTTCCTCCTCCCTTCAACGCTGTCCTCCCAATCCTTCTTCCCACCCTGGTGTGCACTCACTCCACCATGTTCCTCCTCCCTTCAACGCTGTCCTCCCAATCCTTCTTCCCACCCTGGTGTGCACTCACTCCACCATGTTCCTCCTCCCTTCAACGCTGTCCTCCCAATCCTTCTTCCCACCCTGGTGTGCACTCACTCCACCATGTTCCTCCTCCCTTCAACGCTGTCCTCCCAATCCTTCTTCCCACCCTGGTGTGCACTCACCATAGTCATGTTCCTCCTCCCTTCAACACTGTCCTCCCAATCCTTCTTCCCACCCTGGTGTGCACTCACTCCACCATGTTCCTCCTCCCTTCAACGCTGTCCTCCCAATCCTTCTTCCCACCCTGGTGTGCACTCACTCCATCATGTTCCTCCTCCCTTCAACGCTGACCTCCCAATCCTTCTTCCCACCCTGGTGTGCACTCACTCCACCATGTTCCTCCTCCCTTCAACACTGTCCTCCCAATCCTTCTTCCCACCCTGGTGTGCACTCACTCCACCATGTTCCTCCTCCCTTCAACGCTGTCCTCCCAATCCTTCTTCCCACCCTGGTGTGCACTCACTCCACCATGTTCCTCCTCCCTTCAACGCTGTCCTCCCAATCCTTCTTCCCACCCTGGTGTGCACTCACTCCATCATGTTCCTCCTCCCTTCAACGCTGACCTCCCAATCCTTCTTCCCACCCTGGTGTGCACTCACTCCACCATGTTCCTCCTCCCTTCAACGCTGTCCTCCCAATCCTTCTTCCCACCCTGGTGTGCACTCACTCCACCATGTTCCTCCTCCCTTCAACGCTGTCCTCCTAATCCTTCTTCCCACCCTGGTGTGCACTCACTCCACCATGTTCCTCCTCCCTTCAACGCTGTCCTCCCAATCCTTCTTCCCACCCTGGTGTGCACTCACTCCACCATGTTCCTCCTCCCTTCAACGCTGTCCTCCCAATCCTTCTTCCCACCCTGGTGTGCACTCACTCCACCATGTTCCTCCTCCCTTCAACGCTGTCCTCCCAATCCTTCTTCCCACCCTGGTGTGCACTCACTCCACCATGTTCCTCCTCCCTTCAACGCTGTCCTCCCAATCCTTCTTCCCACCCTGGTGTGCACTCACTCCACCATGTTCCTCCTCCCTTCAACGCTGTCCTCCCAATCCTTCTTCCCACCCTGGTGTGCACTCACCATAGTCATGTTCCTCCTCCCTTCAACGCTGTCCTCCCAATCCTTCTTCCCACCCTGGTGTGCACTCACTCCACCATGTTCCTCCTCCCTTCAACGCTGTCCTCCCAATCCTTCTTCCCACCCTGGTGTGCACTCACTCCACCATGTTCCTCCTCCCTTCAACGCTGTCCTCCCAATCCTTCTTCCCACCCTGGTGTGCACTCACCATAGTCATGTTCCTCCTCCCTTCAACGCTGTCCTCCCAATCCTTCTTCCCACCCTGGTGTGCACTCACTCCACCATGTTCCTCCTCCCTTCAACGCTGTCCTCCCAATCCTTCTTCCCACCCTGGTGTGCACTCACTCCACCATGTTCCTCCTCCCTTCAACGCTGTCCTCCCAATCCTTCTTCCCACCCTGGTGTGCACTCACTCCACCATGTTCCTCCTCCCTTCAACGCTGTCCTCCCAATCCTTCTTCCCACCCTGGTGTGCACTCACTCCACCATGTTCCTCCTCCCTTCAACGCTGTCCTCCCAATCCTTCTTCCCACCCTGGTGTGCACTCACCATAGTCATGTTCCTCCTCCCTTCAACGCTGTCCTCCCAATCCTTCTTCCCACCCTGGTGTACACTCACTCCATCATGTTCCTCCTCCCTTCAACGCTGTCCTCCCAATCCTTCTTCCCACCCTGGTGTGCACTCACTCCACCATGTTCCTCCTCCCTTCAACGCTGTCCTCCCAATCCTTCTTCCCACCCTGGTGTGCACTCACTCCACCATGTTCCTCCTCCCTTCAACGCTGTCCTCCCAATCCTTCTTCCCACCCTGGTGTGCACTCACTCCACCATGTTCCTCCTCCCTTCAACGCTGTCCTCCCAATCCTTCTTCCCACCCTGGTGTGCACTCACCATAGTCATGTTCCTCCTCCCTTCAACGCTGTCCTCCCAATCCTTCTTCCCACCCTGGTGTGCACTCACTCCACCATGTTCCTCCTCCCTTCAACGCTGTCCTCCCAATCCTTCTTCCCACCCTGGTGTGCACTCACTCCACCATGTTCCTCCTCCCTTCAACGCTGTCCTCCCAATCCTTCTTCCCACCCTGGTGTGCACTCACTCCACCATGTTCCTCCTCCCTTCAACGCTGTCCTCCCAATCCTTCTTCCCACCCTGGTGTGCACTCACTCCACCATGTTCCTCCTCCCTTCAACGCTGTCCTCCCAATCCTTCTTCCCACCCTGGTGTGCACTCACCATAGTCATGTTCCTCCTCCCTTCAACGCTGTCCTCCCAATCCTTCTTCCCACCCTGGTGTACACTCACTCCATCATGTTCCTCCTCCCTTCAACGCTGTCCTCCCAATCCTTCTTCCCACCCTGGTGTGCACTCACTCCACCATGTTCCTCCTCCCTTCAACGCTGTCCTCCCAATCCTTCTTCCCACCCTGGTGTGCACTCACTCCACCATGTTCCTCCTCCCTTCAACGCTGTCCTCCCAATCCTTCTTCCCACCCTGGTGTGCACTCACTCCACCATGTTCCTCCTCCCTTCAACGCTGTCCTCCCAATCCTTCTTCCCACCCTGGTGTGCACTCACTCCACCATGTTCCTCCTCCCTTCAGCGCTGTCCTCCCAATCCTTCTTCCCACCCTGGTGTGCACTCACTCCATCATGTTCCTCCTCCCTTCAACGCTGTCCTCCCAATCCTTCTTCCCACCCTGGTGTGCACTCACTCCATCATGTTCCTCCTCCCTTCAACGCTGTCCTCCCAATCATTCTTCCCACCCTGGTGTGCACTCACTCCATCATGTTCCTCCTCCTTTCAGCGCTCTGACTCCAGGTCACTCCACGCTTGGCTTACCTTGTCCTACTAACCCTCCCGCCTCATCACCTCCCCACCTAGGTCACCCCTGCCCCTGACTTTAATGAAGGTGTCAGTGTGTTGCTGTCACGCTGACAGGGGGTTACGGGTCGCTGGGTAACAGCCGCAGCCAAGACGGGGAGGGGCGGTGTGATCCATGGCTGACAGCACCTTCACCCTTAAAGTGACACGCCGGCCATGACAGATGCTCGTCATGTTTAATCCGGAGGGGATTTGGCAGAAATGAAAAGCTGCTTTTCAATTTTATAATCCTTTAGACCTAATCGCTTCAGCCACATCCGTCCACAATTAGATGAACAAGACCATCCGGATTATTCATCGCTCAGTTTGTCCTTGGCGTGCAATGACCTTCTCAGCTTTACTCGTCTACAGCGCTCAAACTGCACCGTCACTGGAGTCTTGGCCTTGCTAACGGGGCATTGATTAGTCCTCACGTGTGTGTGTGTGTGTGTGTGTGTGTGTGTGTGTGTGTGTGTGTGTGTGTGTGTGTGTGTGTGTGTGTGTGTGTGTGTGTGTGTGTGTGTGTGTGTGTGTGTCCGGGGTCCAATAGCGCCTTTGTGGCCACCTCACACACTCCCACAGAGAGAGGACAAAAATGCTGAAAACGCTGACTCCATGCTTTGGAGGTGAGTACGGACTGAGGGACCACACAAACGTGACATACGGTGATAGCAGCAACACAACACAAACGTGACATACGTTGATCACAGCAACACGACACAAACGTCACATACGGTGATCACAGCAACACAACACAAACATGACATACGGTGATAGCAGCAACACAACACAAACGTGACATACGGCGAACACAGCAACACAACACAAACATCACATACGGTGATAGCAGCAACACAACACAAACGTGACATACGGCGAACACAGCAACACAACACAAACATCACATACGGTGAACACAGCAACACAACACAAACGTCACATACGGCGAACTCAGCAACACAACACAAACGTGACATACGGTCATAGCAGCAACACAACACAAACGTCACATACGGCGAACACAGCAACACAACACAAACGTCACATACGGCGAACTCAGCAACACAACACAAACGTGACATACGGTCATAGCAGCAACACAACACAAACGTCACATACGGCGAACACAGCAACACAACACAAACGTCACATACGGCGAACACAGCAACACAACACAAACGTCACATACGGCGAACACAGCGGTAGATCAAAACAAGCGACAAAAGGTGAAAGTCCAATTGGAGGAAAAAATAAAAAATGATCAAGTAAAGATTACACTGCAGCAATAAAAGGAAACAACATGTGTGTGTGTGTGTGTGTGTGTGTGTGTGTGTGTGTGTGTGTGTGTGTGTGTGTGTGTGTGTGTGTGTGTGTGTGTGTGTGTGTGTGTGTGTGTGTGTGTGTGTGTGTGTGTGTGTGTGTGTGTGTGTGTGTGTGTGTGTGTGTGTGTGTGTGTGTGTGTGGTGGTCTGAGGGCAAAACAAGGCCATTTGCCCATATTGACTTGTGTGCCATGTGACCACTGAGGTCATGACCAAGTCTTGATGCCAAGGTGGATCCTGATGAGCCACACCTCCACTCTCATTCTCCTCTCACAACCACCATTTTGGTGAAAGCCATTGTCAGTCCTACTTGTTAGAGATATTTGTGTTTTTACCAGAACAAACTCTTTAATGTGACCTTGCATGACCGGGGTTTTGATCCTGGCCATTTATTTTCTAAGGAGTCCTAAACAAAATTAAAAAATATAGGTCAATGCCAAGTGGCATCTTGTGGCCAAAAAAGATTGCATAGTCCCCACAACGTGTCCTTGGTCTTCCCCGTGGCCTCCTACTGGTTTGACACCCTCTAAACACCTCCACAGGGAGGCGTTCAGGGTGGCATCTTGACCAGATTTCCAATACACCTCCTCTGGCTCCTCTCCATGTGGGGGAGCAGCACCTCCTCCCAAATGACAGAGCTTCTCACCCTATCTCTAAGGGAGAGCCCGGCTACCCGGCAGAGGAAACTCATTTCAATATCCGTGATCTTGTCCTTTCGGTCATAACCCAAAGCTCATGACCATAGGTGAGGATATGGACGTAGATCAACCGGTAAATTGAGAGCTTTGCCTTCCGGCTCAGCTCCTTCTTCACCACAACAGGTGGATACACGGCCTGCATCACTGCAGACACTGTACACACCCCCCTGTCCATCTCACCATCCACTCTTCCCTCACTTGTGAACAACGCTCTGAGGTAATTCAACTCCTCCACTTGGGGCAGGGTCTTCTACCCAACCCAGAGATGGCACTCCACCCTTTTCCAGGTGAAAACCATGGACTCGGGCTTGGAAATGCTGATTTTTAACTATGTCGCTTCACACTCAGCTACAAAATGATTCCAGTGAGAGCTGAAGATCCTACCCAGATGGAGCAAGCAGGACCACATCATCTACAAAAAGCAGGGACCTAATCCTGCATCCACCAAACCAGATTCCCTCAACGCCCTGAGAAATTCTGTCCATAAAAGTGGTAAACAGAATCTGTGAAAAAGGGAAGCCCTGGCAGAGTCCAACCCTCACTGGAAACAGGTCCAACATACTGCTAGCAATGCGGACCAAGCTCTGACCCCGATCATACAGTAAGTGGACTGCCACAATCAGGATGTCCGATACCCCATACTCTCTGAGCACTCCCCACAGGACCTTCAAAGGGACATAGTCGAATGTCTTTCGCAAGTCCACAAAGCACATGTAGACTGGTTGGGCAAACTCCCATCCACCCTCAAGGACCCTACCTGACCTACCAGGATGAAAACCGCACTGCTACTCCTGAATCCGAGGTTGGACTAGCTGGTACATCTGAATAGACTTTACTGAGGAGTCTGATCCCACTATGTTAGCACACTCTCCGGTTCCCCTGTTTTAAGAGAGGAACTGCTGCTTCCCCGGAGCTGCTCCCGATGTCCACGCAATGCTGCAGAGTCTTGTCAACCAAGACAGCCCCACTGCATCCGGAGCCTTAAGGGACTCCGAGCGGATCTCATCCACAATATTATTAACAACAAACAAAATAATATAGAATAATATGAATATGAATACTAAAATAACACTGAATATCAGACAACATTAAATTATCAAGCTCTGCTCGTGAAAAAAATAAATAAATATATATACACATGCATATATATATATATATATATATATATATATATATATATATATATATATATATATATATATATATATATATATATATATATATATATATATATATATAGTCGAGGTTTCTGTGGTTTATCCGTTTATACAGTGCTCAATACCGGGGTAGAGCAGAATATATGTGAGGTCAGGAAAAAAGCCTACAAGCCTGGAAACAGGCTTGTAGAGATGATATAGCCTCTTGTGTTTTTTCCTGACCTCACGTATATATATATATATATATATATATATATATACTTATATCTCCATCCATCCTTTCGGGGTCGCGGGGGGTGCTGGAGCCTATCTCAGCTGCATTTGGGCGGAAGGCGGGGTACACCCTGAACAAGTCGCCACCTCATCACAGGGCCAACACAGACAGACAACATTCACACTCACATTCACACACTAGGGACCATTTAGTGTTGCCAATCAACCTATCCCCAGGTGCATGTCTTTGGAGGTGGGAGGGGCCTATCCCCAGGTGCATGTCTTTGGAGGTGGGAGGAAGCCAGAGTACCTGGAGGGAACCCACGCAGTAACGGGAGAACATGCAAACTCCACACAGAAAGATCCCGAGCGCAGGATCGAACCCAGGACCTCTGTATTGTGAGGCCTAAGGTTGACACTTGTCCAGAGTGTACCCCGCCTTCCGTTCGAATGCAGCTGGGATAAGCTCCAGCACCCCCTGCGACCCCGAGAGAAAATGGATGAATGGAGAAAAATTCAGTTTGTTAAAGTTGGATTCCTAAAAGTTTGTACAAGGAAATAAATATCTGGAAAAGTCAGTAAAAGGTCAATGTGGAGGAATGGTGCAGCCCGATTCATTAGTACACACATTTTAGACTTCTCCAAAAGAAGGTGTGATCCCTTGAACTTCACCCTTGTGACATGTGACATCATTTGTTCCAGATGTTAGGAAGAGATTTCAGGGACAGATGGTCAAGACAAAAACACAACAGCTGTGGAGGACTTTAAAGAGCCAAATAAACTGATTGTTTTTATCTGATGCAATCACTTTTCTGTCATATTTCTCCCCCATTTGGAGCTCCCTGGTGGGCCTGATCAAATGATGACATCTTCTCTCCTGACCCAGTAAAGTAGCTTTGAACTTCAAACTCAACCCCCCGCCACCACAACACACCACCATCTTGTTTGCGTCATCTCCCGTCTTCGTAGCCTCCTCTATGGTCTCCAACACTCCTGGTCAGCCTCACACTCTCTAGAACCGAGTCTATCTATCACATATCAAATCCATTTGAATGAAGTCGTCCCGCCAGCACAGAGTCGGGCCCCCACCAGTCAGGCAAGTGTTTGGGTTAACCACCTCCGACACATACAAGCAGCTTCAAAGCACCGAGCCACTGGGTGTGAGATATTTGGAGGTGGACGAAGCGGAGTTAATTACTCTATGCCATCAATTATTCATCAGGCTGTCAGTTTGTGTGCACGTAGGTCTGTCTGTGTGTCTGTAGGTCTGTCTGTGTGTCCGTAGGTCTGTCTGTGTGTCTGTAGGTCTGTCTGTGTGCACATAGGTCTGTCTGTGTGTCCGTAGGTCTGTCTGTGTGTCTGTAGGTCTGTCTGTGTGTCCGTAGGTCTGTCTGTGTGTCTGTAGGTCTGTCTGTGTGTCCGTAGGTCTGTCTGTGTGTCTGTAGGTCTGTCTGTGTGTCCGTAGGTCTGTCTGTGTGTCTGTAGGTCTGTCTGTGTGTCCGTAGGTCTGTCTGTGTGTCTGTAGGTCTGTCTGTGTGTCCGTAGGTCTGTCTGTGTGTCTGTAAGTCTGTCTGTGTGTCTGTAGGTCTGTCTGTGTGTCTGTAGGTCTGTTTGTGTGTCCATAGGCCTGTCTGTGTGTCTGTAGGTCTGTCTGTGTGTCCGTAGGTCTGTCTGTGTGTCTGTAGGTCTGTCTGTGTGTCCGTAGGTCTGTCTGTGTGTCCGTAGGTCTGTCTGTGTGTCTGTAGGTCTGTCTGTGTGTCTGTAGGTCTGTTTGTGTGTCCATAGGTCTGTTTGTGTGTCCATAGGCCTGTCTGTGTGTCCGTAGGTCTGTCTGTGTGTCTGTAGGTCTGTCTGTGTGTCCGTAGGTCTGTCTGTGTGTCTGTAGGTCTGTCTGTGTGTCTGTAGGTCTGTTTGTGTGTCCATAGGTCTGTTTGTGTGTCCATAGGCCTGTCTGTGTGTCCGTAGGTCTGTCTGTGTGTCTGTAGGTCTGTTTGTGTGTCCATAGGTCTGTTTGTGTGTCCATAGGCCTGTCTGTGTGTCCGTAGGTCTGTCTGTGTGTCTGTAGGTCTGTCTGTGTGTCCGTAGGTCTGTCTGTGTGTCTGTAGGTCTGTCTGTGTGTCCGTAGGTCTGTCTGTGTGTCTGTAGGTCTGTCTGTGTGCACATAGGTCTGTCTGTGTGTCTGTAGGTCTGTCTGTGTGTCTGTAGGTCTGTCTGTGTGCACGTAGGTCTGTCTGTGTGTCCGTAGGTCTGTCTGTGTGTCCATAGGTCTGTCTGTGTGTCCGTAGGTCTGTCTGTGTGTCTGTAGGTCTGTCTGTGTGTCCGTAGGTCTGTCTGTGTGTCCGTAGGTCTGTCTGTGTGTCCGTAGGTCTGTCTGTGTGTCCATAGGTCTGTCTGTGTGTCCGTAGGTCTGTCTGTGTGTCTGTAGGTCTGTCTGTGTTCACGTAGGTCTGTCTGTGTGTCTGTAAGTCTGTCTGTGTGTCTGTAGGTCTGTCTGTGTGTCTGTAGGTCTGTCTGTGTGTCCATAGGTCTGTCTGTGTGTCCGTAGGTCTGTCTGTGTGTCTGTAGGTCTGTCTGTGTTCACGTAGGTCTGTCTGTGTGTCTGTAGGTCTGTCTGTGTGTCTGTAGGTCTGTCTGTGTTCACGTAGGTCTGTCTGTGTGTCCATAGGTCTGTCTGTGTGTCTGTAAGTCTGTCTGTGTGTCCGTAGGTCTGTCTGTGTGTCTGTAAGTCTGTCTGTGTTCACGTAGGTTTGTCTGTGTGTCTGTAAGTCTGTCTGTGTGCACGTAGGTCTGTCTGTGTGTCCGTAGGTCTGTCTGTGTGTCTGTAAGTCTGTCTGTGTGCACGTAGGTCTGTCTGTATGTCCGTAGGTCTGTCTGTGTGTCTGTAGGTCTGTCTGTGTCCGTAAGTCTGTCTGTGTGTCTGTAGGTCTGTCTGTGTGTCTGTAGGTCTGTCTGTGTGTCTGTAGGTCTGTCTGTGTGCACGTAGGTCTGTCTGTGTGTCTGTAGGTCTGTCTGTGTGTCCGTAGGTCTGTCTGTGTGTCCGTAGGTCTGTCTGTGTGTCTGTAGGTCTGTCTGTGTGTCCGTAGGTCTGTCTGTGTGTCTGTAGGTCTGTCTGTGTGCACATAGGTCTGTCTGTGTGTCTGTAGGTCTGTCTGTGTGTCTGTAGGTCTGTCTGTGTGCACGTAGGTCTGTCTGTGTGTCCGTAGGTCTGTCTGTGTGTCCATAGGTCTGTCTGTGTGTCCGTAGGTCTGTCTGTGTGTCTGTAGGTCTGTCTGTGTGTCCGTAGGTCTGTCTGTGTGTCCGTAGGTCTGTCTGTGTGTCCGTAGGTCTGTCTGTGTGTCCATAGGTCTGTCTGTGTGTCCGTAGGTCTGTCTGTGTGTCCGTAGGTCTGTCTGTGTTCACGTAGGTCTGTCTGTGTGTCTGTAAGTCTGTCTGTGTGTCTGTAGGTCTGTCTGTGTGTCTGTAGGTCTGTCTGTGTGTCCATAGGTCTGTCTGTGTGTCCGTAGGTCTGTCTGTGTGTCTGTAGGTCTGTCTGTGTTAACGTAGGTCTGTCTGTGTGTCTGTAGGTCTGTCTGTGTGTCTGTAAGTCTGTCTGTGTTCACGTAGGTTTGTATGTGTGTCTGTAAGTCTGTCTGTGTGCACGTAGGTTTGTATGTGTGTCTGTAAGTCTGTCTGTGTGCACGTAGGTCTGTCTGTGTGTCCGTAGGTCTGTCTGTGTGTCTGTAAGTCTGTCTGTGTTCACGTAGGTTTGTATGTGTGTCTGTAAGTCTGTCTGTGTGCACGTAGGTCTGTCTGTGTGTCCGTAGGTCTGTCTGTGTGTCTGTAAGTCTGTCTGTGTGCACGTAGGTCTGTCTGTGTGTCCGTAGGTCTGTCTGTGTGCACGTAGGTCTGTCTGTATGTCCGTAGGTCTGTCTGTGTGTCCGTAGGTCTGTCTGTGTGTCTGTAGGTCTGTCTGTGTGTCTGTAGGTCTGTCTGTGTGTCTGTAGGTCTGTCTGTGTGTCTGTAGGTCTGTCTGTGTGTCTGTAGGTCTGTCTGTGTCCGTAGGTCTGTCTGTGTGTCTGTAGGTCTGTCTGTGTGTCTGTAGGTCTGTCTGTGTGTCTGTAGGTCTGTCTGTGTGTCTGTAGGTCTGTCTGTGTGTCCGTAGGTCTGTCTGTGTGTCTGTAGGTCTGTCTGTGTGTCTGTAGGTCTGTCTGTGTGTCCATAGGTCTGTCTGTGTGTCCGTAGGTCTGTCTGTGTGTCCGTAGGTCTGTCTGTGTGTCCGTAGGTCTGTCTGTGTGTCTGTAGGTCTGTCTGTGTGTCCATAGGTCTGTCTGTGTGTCCGTAGGTCTGTCTGTGTGTCCGTAGGTCTGTCTGTGTGTCCGTAGGTCTGTCTGTGTGTCTGTAAGTCTGTCTGTGTGTCTGTAGGTCTGTCTGTGTGTCTGTAGGTCTGTTTGTGTGTCCATAGGCCTGTCTGTGTGTCTGTAGGTCTGTCTGTGTGTCCGTAGGTCTGTCTGTGTGTCTGTAGGTCTGTCTGTGTGTCCGTAGGTCTGTCTGTGTGTCCGTAGGTCTGTCTGTGTGTCTGTAGGTCTGTCTGTGTGTCTGTAGGTCTGTTTGTGTGTCCATAGGTCTGTTTGTGTGTCCATAGGCCTGTCTGTGTGTCCGTAGGTCTGTCTGTGTGTCTGTAGGTCTGTCTGTGTGTCCGTAGGTCTGTCTGTGTGTCTGTAGGTCTGTCTGTGTGTCTGTAGGTCTGTTTGTGTGTCCATAGGTCTGTTTGTGTGTCCATAGGCCTGTCTGTGTGTCCGTAGGTCTGTCTGTGTGTCTGTAGGTCTGTTTGTGTGTCCATAGGTCTGTTTGTGTGTCCATAGGCCTGTCTGTGTGTCCGTAGGTCTGTCTGTGTGTCTGTAGGTCTGTCTGTGTGTCCGTAGGTCTGTCTGTGTGTCTGTAGGTCTGTCTGTGTGTCCGTAGGTCTGTCTGTGTGTCTGTAGGTCTGTCTGTGTGCACATAGGTCTGTCTGTGTGTCTGTAGGTCTGTCTGTGTGTCTGTAGGTCTGTCTGTGTGCACGTAGGTCTGTCTGTGTGTCCGTAGGTCTGTCTGTGTGTCCATAGGTCTGTCTGTGTGTCCGTAGGTCTGTCTGTGTGTCTGTAGGTCTGTCTGTGTGTCCGTAGGTCTGTCTGTGTGTCCGTAGGTCTGTCTGTGTGTCCGTAGGTCTGTCTGTGTGTCCATAGGTCTGTCTGTGTGTCCGTAGGTCTGTCTGTGTGTCTGTAGGTCTGTCTGTGTTCACGTAGGTCTGTCTGTGTGTCTGTAAGTCTGTCTGTGTGTCTGTAGGTCTGTCTGTGTGTCTGTAGGTCTGTCTGTGTGTCCATAGGTCTGTCTGTGTGTCCGTAGGTCTGTCTGTGTGTATGTAGGTCTGTCTGTGTTCACGTAGGTCTGTCTGTGTGTCTGTAGGTCTGTCTGTGTGTCTGTAGGTCTGTCTGTGTTCACGTAGGTCTGTCTGTGTGTCTGTAAGTCTGTCTGTGTGTCTGTAGGTCTGTCTGTGTGTCTGTAGGTCTGTCTGTGTGTCCATAGGTCTGTCTGTGTGTCCGTAGGTCTGTCTGTGTGTATGTAGGTCTGTCTGTGTTCACGTAGGTCTGTCTGTGTGTCTGTAGGTCTGTCTGTGTGTCTGTAGGTCTGTCTGTGTTCACGTAGGTCTGTCTGTGTGTCCATAGGTCTGTCTGTGTGTCTGTAAGTCTGTCTGTGTGTCCGTAGGTCTGTCTGTGTGTCTGTAAGTCTGTCTGTGTTCACGTAGGTTTGTCTGTGTGTCTGTAAGTCTGTCTGTGTGCACGTAGGTCTGTCTGTGTGTCCGTAGGTCTGTCTGTGTGTCTGTAAGTCTGTCTGTGTGCACGTAGGTCTGTCTGTATGTCCGTAGGTCTGTCTGTGTGTCTGTAGGTCTGTCTGTGTCCGTAAGTCTGTCTGTGTGTCTGTAGGTCTGTCTGTGTGTCTGTAGGTCTGTCTGTGTGTCTGTAGGTCTGTCTGTGTGCACGTAGGTCTGTCTGTGTGTCTGTAGGTCTGTCTGTGTGTCCGTAGGTCTGTCTGTGTGTCCGTAGTTCTGTCTGTGTGTCTGTAGGTCTGTCTGTGTGTCCGTAGGTCTGTCTGTGTGTCTGTAGGTCTGTCTGTGTGCACATAGGTCTGTCTGTGTGTCTGTAGGTCTGTCTGTGTGTCTGTAGGTCTGTCTGTGTGCACGTAGGTCTGTCTGTGTGTCCGTAGGTCTGTCTGTGTGTCCATAGGTCTGTCTGTGTGTCCGTAGGTCTGTCTGTGTGTCTGTAGGTCTGTCTGTGTGTCCGTAGGTCTGTCTGTGTGTCCGTAGGTCTGTCTGTGTGTCCGTAGGTCTGTCTGTGTGTCCATAGGTCTGTCTGTGTGTCCGTAGGTCTGTCTGTGTGTCCGTAGGTCTGTCTGTGTTCACGTAGGTCTGTCTGTGTGTCTGTAAGTCTGTCTGTGTGTCTGTAGGTCTGTCTGTGTGTCCGTAGGTCTGTCTGTGTGTCTGTAGGTCTGTCTGTGTGTCTGTAGGTCTGTCTGTATGTCCGTAAGTCTGTCTGTGTGTCTGTAGGTCTGTCTCTGTGTCTGTAGGTCTGTCTGTGTGTCCGTAGGTCTGTCTGTATGTCCGTAGGTCTGTCTGTGTGTCTGTAGGTCTGTCTGTGTGTCTGTAGGTCTGTCTGTGTGCACGTAGGTCTGTCTGTGTGTCCGTAGGCATGAAGAGCAAAACTCTCATAGTCAGCATTTTCTTACTCTGAAAGGCAGATTAAGAGGATTGACTCCGTAATGGATTAACCTCAGAAGTGTGTGTGTGTGCATATTAGTGTGTGTGTGTGTGCGTGTTGAGCAGGATGAACGGGGCCTGTGTATGAATTGATTAGCCTAAGAAGCTCCTCTGGTTCCCTTTTAATGACCACATCAGCACTTTCTCACCACGGGGAGGATAAATGTAGAGCTGTCAGTCATGGAAACAAGAGGCTGCCCCTTTAAGAGGGGTTAGCTGTCACTCAAGCATCACTCAGAGCAGAACTCCCCTCGGACTAGAGACACCCTGCTGTGTCTTCAGATGATAGATGCTGCCTGGGTGGGTGGAAGGTTGGCTAGGACAACCGTATTTATTTGTCAGCAGGCTTTGAACTTCCTGCACAAGTCACAACCTTCATTAGCTGTGCAACTGATCTTTCTCACATCTTGGCTGGAATCAGGAAAGAAAACAGCTTGACAAGGCAAAGTGAATAATTAGCCTTTTGATGGCAACTAAACGCCCACTCCCTGCGTGGATGTCCATCTGAACTTCACAGGGTTGACAAAAAACTCCTTCCTTGTGTTCCATGTGGCTAATGCATGATGTTGAGCGCGCACATTCCGGCTTGAGATGCCTACACACACACACACAACACACTGCACTCTTTAGATGTGAGCAGCACACATTCAGGCCGACACACGGCTTAAGATGCCTACACACACACACAACACACTGCGCTCTTTAGATGTGAGCAGCAGATGCCTGAACAGGAAGAAATGAAGCTGGCGAGGAAGCGGACAACGAGCATGTCGGAAAGAAGTGGGGACATTTTGCAGAGTTTACAGTGGAAACAAACGAGTGTCACACTTCCGAGGTGTCTTACCTGTTTGTTGTACCTGTTCCCAGTCTGGCAGCCATACTCTGAGCACTGGTCAGATCCCAAGGACATGGCGTCGCCGTTGCCGCTACTGCTGCTGGAAGCGGTGCTACCCACGCAGCCCCCGCTGCCCACAAAGGTGTTGGAGGGCGGCAGCTCCTGGACCGCCTGGTGCTTCTTCCCCTCGGCTGGAGGCGAGTGAGGCTGGAGGTTGACGGCCGGGAGAGGCGAGCTGGACTTGTAGTGTCTGGCCAAATCCGGGCTGGACTGGTGTCTTCTGCCGCCACCCATCCTCGGGCTGCCGGGATCACCGTCGACGGCGCAGTAGCGTGCTGCCAGGCGCTCGCTTGCACCGCTTATATCCTCCTCCTCTTCCTCGTTGCCGTGGCGGCGAAGTCCGTTGACAGTGACGATGCCGCTGTATAGGGACCTGTCCGACTTGGCACCTGCAGCTGCTACACCGCCACCGCTTCCATTGCGTTTGTCCCGTCGAGGTTTGCGGCCTCGGTCGGATCCGCCGCCACGGCCCACCTGTGGTTGAGCCCCCGAAGGACTGAAGAAGTCTTCCTCTGGCTCCTTTTTGCCGGCCTCGTAGCCATTCTTGCCTTGGGTGCCACATTGCCTGGCAGTGACCACAAGGAGGATGACCAAGATGACGGCTGCGGCTCCAGCCAGCACACCTATGGCGACGCTGAGGCGCTGTTTGCCTAAAGCCCGGTCACTGTCTGGGTCCCCTGCGATGTCCAGCGACAGCGGAGCCAGCAGGCTTCGGCTTACCTGGAATGTCAGGAACAAGAGAGAGAAAAAGTGTTCATGTCTGCAATACTGCACATCTT
The DNA here is from genome assembly GCF_033978785.1 of Entelurus aequoreus. Classification (NCBI taxonomy): domain Eukaryota; kingdom Metazoa; phylum Chordata; class Actinopteri; order Syngnathiformes; family Syngnathidae; genus Entelurus; species Entelurus aequoreus. Next base: position 52,229,507 of record NC_084748.1, on the reverse strand, counting down.
TTCAGGAGGACAAGGTTCTGGAGGCTTTTCCACTGGGTAGAACCTGCAGGTCAGCTACGTGAACTACCATCTTCTTAGGGATGGTCTACACAAGCCTTCTCATACAAACCCCGTTTCCATAGGAGTTGGGAAATGGTGTTAGATGTAAATATAAACAGAATACAATGATTTGCAAATCCTTTTCAAGCCATATTCAGTTGAATATGCTACAAAGACAACATATTTCATGTTCAAACTCATAAACGTTTTTTTTTTTTTCAAATAATCATTACCTTTAGAGTTTGATGGCAGCAACACGTGACAAAGAAGTTGGGAAAGGTGGCAATAAATACTGATAAAGTTGAGGAATGCTCATCAAACACTTATTTGGAACATCCCACAGGTGTGCAGGCTAATTGGGAACAGGTGGGTGCCATGATTGGGTATAAAAACAGCTTCCCAAAAAATGCTCAGTCTTCACAAGAAAGGATGGGGCGAGGTACACCACTTTGTCCACAACTGCTTGAGCAAATAGTCAAACAGTTTAAAGGCCTACTGAAATGATTTTTTTGTATTCAAACGGGAATAGCAGATCCATTCTATGTGTCATACTTGATCATGTCGCGATATTGCCATATTTTTGCTGAAAGGATTTAGTAGAGAACATCGACGATAAAGTTCGCAACTTTTGGTCGCTGATAAAAAAAACCTTGCCCCTACCGGAAGTAGCGTGACGTCACAAGCGGTAGTGCTGCTCACAATTCCCCGTTGTTTACAATGGAGCGGGACATATTAGGAGCGAGAAAGTGACGATTACCCCATTAATTTGAGCGAGGATGAAAGATTTGTGGATGAGGAACGTTAGAGTGACGGACTAGAATGCAGTTCAAGAGATATCTTTTTTCGCTCTGAGCGTAACTTAGGTACAAGCTGGCTCATTGGATTCCACACTCTCTCCTTTTTCTATTGTGGATCACAGATTTGTATTTTAAGCCACCTGGGATACTATATCCTCTTGAAAATGAGAGTCCAGAAGGCGAAATGGACATTCACAGTGACTTTTATCTCCACGACAATACATCGACGAAGCTCTTTACCATGAGCTAACGTGATAGCATCTGTCTCAAATGCAGATAGAAACAAAATAAATAAATCCCTGGAAGGATAGACAGCAGATCAACAATACTACTATCAGGAGACACCCAACCAAACACTGGACATGTAAATACACGGTTAATGTGTATTCCACGCCTGTCGAAGCCTAGCAATGCTGTTGCTAACAACGCTAACTTAACAACGGGACCTCGTCAGAGCTATGATAAAAACATTAGCGCTCCACCTACGCCAGCCAGCCCTCATCTGCTCATCAACACCCGTGCTCACCTGCGTTCCAGCGATCGACGGTGCGGTCGGCGGCCCGGGGACGTAGGAAGTCAAGGTGAGTTCGCCGCTAGCGCGTCTGCTATCCAACAAAGTCCTCCTTGTTGTGTTGCTGCAGCCAGCCGCTAATACACCGATCCCACCTACAACGTTCTTCTTTGCAGCCTCCATTGTTCATTAAACAAATTGCAAAAGATTCACCAACACAGATGTCCACAATACTGTGGAATTTTGTCGAAGAAAACAGAGCTCTGTGTATTGTGTCCAAAAGGGTCCAAACACTTCCGTGGACCTCGCGACGTCACGCGCATACGTCATCCTCCAAAGGCGTTTTGAACCGGAAGTTCCCCGGGAAATGTAAAATGTCACTTTATAAGTTAACCCGGCCGTATTGGCATGTGTTGCAATGTTAAGATGTCATCATTGATATATAAACTATCAGACTGCGTGGTCGCTAGTAGTGGCTTTCAGTAGGACTTTAACAACAACATTTCTCAAAGTGCAATTGCAAGAAATGTAGGGATTTCAACATCTACGCTCCATAATATCATCAAAAGGTTCAGAGAATGTGGAGAAATCACTGCAGGTAAGCAGCATGGCCGGAAACCAACATTGAATGAGCGTGACCTTCCATCCCTCAGACGGCACTGTATCAAAAACCGACATAAATCTCTAAAGGATATCACCACATGGGCTCAGGAACACTTCAGAAACCCACTGTCAGTAACTACAGTTGGTCGCTACATCTGTAAGTGCAAGTTAAAGCTCTACTATGCAAAGCCAAAGCCATTTATCAACAACACCCAGAAACGTCGCCGGCTTCTCTGGGCCCGAGATCATCTAAGATGGACTCATGCAAAGTGGAAAAGTGTTCTGTGGTCTGACGAGTCCACATTTCAAATTGTTTTTGGAAATATTCCACATCGTGTCATCCGGACCAAAGCGGAAGCGAACCATCCAGACTGTTATCCATGCAAAGTGTAAAAGGCAGCATGTGTGATGGTATGGGGGTGTATTAGTGGCCAAGACATGGGTAACTTACACATCTGTGAAGGCACCATTAATGCTGAAAGGTACATACAGCTTTTGGAACAACATATGTTGCCATTTAAGCGCCGTCTTTTTCATGGACGCCCCTGCTTATTTCAGCAAGACAATGCCAAGCCACATTCAGCATGTGTTCCAACGTAAAAAAAGAGTGCGGGTACTTTCCTGGCCCGCCTGCAGTCCAGACCTGTCTCCCATCCAAAATGTGTGGCGCATTATGAAGCCTAAAATAGGACAGCGGAGACCCCGGACTGTTGAACCACTGAAACTCTACATAAACCAAGAAAGCTTCAACAATTAGTTTCCTCACTTCCCAATCGTTTACTGAGTGTTGTTAAAAGGAAAGGCCATGTAACACAGTGGTGAACAAGTCTCCTCACTAATCGTTGCCCTGATCACTTTATTTACTTTATCATTAAATAATTAAAGACATGAATTGTACAAGTGGGGCAGCATGGTGGCAGAGGGGTTAGTGCGTCTGCCTCCCAATATGAAGGTTCTGGGTTCGATCCTGCCACTAAAATTGGCCCTAGTGTGTGAATGTGAGTGTGAATATTGTCTGTCTATCTGTGTTGGCCCTGCGATGTGGGGGCGACTTGTCCAGGGTGTACCCCGCCTTCCGCCCGATTGTAGCTGAGATAGGCTCCAGCACCCCCCGCGACCCTAAAGGGAATAAGCGGTAGAAAATGGATGGATGGAATTGTACAAGTAAACTAAGTCATTTTTGACATGTATATACACATACATACATATATACATGTACATACACTATATTGCCAGCCATCCAAATGATGAGAACCAGGTGTCCTAATCACTAATCACAGGTGTATCAAATCCAGCACTTAGGCATGGACACTGTTTCTACAAACATGTGTGAAAGAATGGGCCACTCTCAGTGATTTCCAGTATGGAACTGTCACAGGATGCCACCTGTGCAACAAATCCAGTCCTGAAATGTCCCCACTCCTAAATATTCCAAAGTCAACTGTCGGCTTTATTCTAAGAAAAGTGAAGAGTTTGGGAACAACAGCAAGTCAGCCACCAAGTGGTAGGCCAGGTAAACTGACAGAGAGGATGCTGAAGCACATAGTGCAAAGTGGTAGGCCAGGTAAACTGACAGAGAGGATGCTGAAGCACATAGTGCAAAGTGGTAGGCCAGGTAAAGTGACAGAGAGGTCAGCATAGTGCAAAGACGTTCTGCACAGTCAGAGCTCCAAACTTCATGTCACCTTCCAATTAGCCCACGTACAGCACGCAGAGAGCGTCATGGAATGGGTTTCCATGGCCGAGCGGCTGAATCTAAACCATACAACACCAAGTCCAATGCAAAGTGTGGGATGCAGTGGTGTAAAGGACATCACCACTGGACTCTAGAGCAGTGGACACACCTTCTCTGGACTGATGAATCACACTTTTACATCTGATGGAGCAGTCTGGCTTTGGAGGTTGCCAGGAAAATGGTAAATTTTGGACTGCATTGTGCCAAATGTAAAATTTGGTGGAGGAAATATGGTGTGGAGTTGTTTTTTAGGAGTTGGGCTTGGCCTCTTAGTTCCAGTGAAAGGAACTTTGAATGCTCCAGGATAGCAAAACATTTTGGACAATTCCATGCTCCCAACCTTGTGGGAACAGTTTGGAGCGGGCCCCTTCCTCCAGTGCACAAAGCAAGGTCTATAAAGACATGGATGACAGAGTCTGGTGTGGATGAAATTGACTGGCCTGCACAGAGTCCTGACCTGAACCTGATAGAACACCTTTGGGATGAATTAGAAGGGAGACTGCGAGCCAGGCCTTCTCGTGTGTGACCTCACCAATGCGCTTTTGGAGGAATGCTGGAAAATTGCTATAAACACACTCTGCAACCTTGTGGACAGCCTTCCCAGAAGAGGTGAAGCTGTAATAGCTGCAAAAGGTCATATTGAACCCTATGGGTTAGGAATGGGATGGCACTTCAAGTTCATATGTGAGTCAAGGCAGGTGGCCAAATACTTTTGGCAATATAGTGTGTGTATATATATATATATATATATATATATATATATATATATATATATATATATATATATATATATATATATATATATATATATATATATATATATATATATATATATATATATATATATATATATATATACAGTACAGGCCAAAAGTTTGGACACACGGTCTCCTCATTCAATGTGTGTTGGAGCCTATCTATATTATTTATTTATGAATTGTTTTGACAATGAAATCAAATAATGCCAATGATGATGTTGATGAATTATTGGATGTTTTAGATGAATGATGATTGACTGATAGTTTTCCTGATGGTGACACTTCCTCCTCCTAGAATTAAGAAGACAGGACAGCCGGGTGCTTTTTGTGTGTCTGTCATGTTGAAGGAGGAGGAGTGAAACACTTTGTTTACCGCTAAATACGTTTTTTAGATTATGTTGAAGTCAACCACGGAGAATATTTTTTGTTTGTGAAAATAAATGATGATCATTTGGAATCACGAGTGCTTATTAAGGACTTTAATGAGTCATAGACCTCCTCCTCAGGACTACTCTGCTATCTTTATTTTTATTTTTTCAAACTTTTTTGAATGCGAGAGTGGCCGTAACAATGTGTGTTCTTTATTTCCATGACTATTGACATTATAGATTGTCACATCAAAACTATGAATGAACACATGTGGAGTTATGTACTTAACAAAAAATAACCGAAAACATGTTTTATATTCTAGTTTCTTCAAAGTAGCCACTCGTTGCTCTGATCACTGCTTTGCACACTCTTGGCATTCTCTCCATGAGCTTCAAGAGGTAGTCACCTCACTTTCACTTCACAGCTGTGATAGTTGTGATGCCTTTAGAGACAACCTACAATGTAAATAGTCATGAAAATAAAGCAAACACATGAAAAACATGTTTCAGGGGAAACAGATGTCACTTGTCATGTGATTTGACATCATTTGACTAGCTGTGTGCTCTCCCAAATGCTCTCCCAAAATTCTCTTGTTAATTATCTACAGTATATTAATTATCTACAGGCCACCTAAATATTCTGCACATTTTTTCGATGATTTTACTGAATTATTGTCTAGCATCTCCACTGACTTTGACTGCCTGCTTATAACTGGTGATTATAATTTTCATATTGACGATTTGAATGACACGGGTGCAAAATAACTTTTGACTATTTTAGACACATTTGAAGTGTGTCAACATGTGAAAGAGGCTACTCATTGTAAGGGACACACTCTGGACCGGATTATCACAAAAGCTCTCAATGTTTCTGATGTTCTTGTGATTGATCCTTCATTGTCTGATCATTTCTGTGTTTTCTTTAGTATTTCTGTCATTCCGGACACACAAACAGAATCCAAGAATGTCAAAAAGCGGTACATAAATGAACATGCTAATGTCCTCTTTAAAAAGGCCATCTCCTCACTACCACCTCTAAACCCATGTCATGCTGATGATCTTGTAAGCAACTTTAATTCCAAAATTGTGAATATCACAGATATCATTGCACCTGTTACAGTTACAACGATTTCTGGTAAGCAAAAGGCACCCTGGAGAAAATCTGCTGCTGTAACAGCCCAGAGAAGAGAGTGCAGGAAGGCTGAACGAATCTGGCGGAATACAAAACTTCATATTCACCATGACATCTATAAAGAGAGCCTCCAGGCCTACAATTTAGTCTTAAAAAGTGCTAGAGAAACATTCTTCTCCAATATCATAAACAGCAACACAAATAAGGCCAAAAGCTTATTGGCAACCATTGACAGACTGACCAACCCCCCAACACAAATACCAGCCCAACTCCATTCCATGCAGAAATGCAATGAGTTTGCATTCTTTTATACTGATCACATTGAAGGCATCAGACGCACCATCAATATCTCAAGTAAAAAAGTTGGATCACCACCACATTTAGGCAAAAGTAACACAGCAATGATGGCAAGCTTTAATGCCATAGACTCTAAAACTCTAGTGGAAACGGTGACAGCTCTAAAGTCATCCACCTGCTGCCTTCATGTTTTACCTACCAACTTCTTTAACAATGTTTTTGACTGCCTATCAACAGACGTCTTGCAAATAGTTCATCATTCTATTCAATCGGGCAATTTCCCCAAGGCTTTCTGAACTGCAGTCATTAAAGCTCTTCTAAAAAAGCGGAGCCTAGATGCCTCTGTTAGCAACAACTACACACCCATTTACAATCTAGCATTCAGAAGTCAAATCATTGAGAAAGTTGTCCTCCAACAACTAAATCACTTCTTGGCTGCCACAACAACTTCCAGTCAGGATTTGGACCTCTTCATAGCACAGAGACGGCCCTTCTTCAAGTCATAAATGACATCTGTCTAAACACAAACTTCAGTATTAATGCTATTGGACCTCAGTGCTGCATTAGACACTGTCCACCACTCAATACTTTTGGACCTCAGTGCTGCATTTGACACTGTCCACCACTCAATACTTTTGGACCTCAGTGCTGCATTTGACACTGTCCACCACTCAATACTTTTGGACAGGTTGGAAAACTGGGTGGGGATCTCAGGCACAGTTTTAATCTGGTTCAAGTCATATCTACAAGATAGGAACTATTTTGTTTCCATTGGTGACTTTGTATCAGAAGCAACCAACGTAACGTGTGGAGTCCCCCAAGGTTCAATCTTGGGGCCCACTTTATTTAACATCTACATGCTCCCACTAGGACAAATCATGCCAAATAATAACATTGACCATCATTGCTATGCCGATGACACCCAAATCTATGTAGCGCTATCACCAAATGACTATCGCCCCATAGATCTTCTGTGCCAGTGCATTGAGCAAGTCAAACACTGGATGTGCCAACATGTCCTACAACTAAATGAAGATAAAACTGAGATCATTGTTTTTGCTGCTAAAAAAGAAAGGTTTAAAGTCGTCCAACACCTTCAATCACTGTCCCTGAAAACCTCAAATAAAGCCAGAAATCTTGGGGTTATTTTAGATTCTGATTTACATTTCGACAGTCACATCAAATCAGTAACAAAATGGGCCTACTATCACCTCAAAAATGTAACAAGACTTAGAGGGCTCATGTCAGCTCAAGACTTAGAACAACTTGTACATGCCTTTATTACCAGTAGGCTAGACTATTGTAATGGTCTCCTTGCAGGTCTTCCCAAAAACACTGTCAGGCAGCTACAGCTTGTTCAGAACGCTGCTGCTAGACTTCTAACAAACACCAAAACATGGGAGCACATTACAGCAATTCTTAAATCCTTACTTTGGCTCCCAGTACATCAGAGAATTGATCTGCTCACATATAAATCACTACATGGTCTAGTATATCACTGATATGCTCCCACTATATAAGCCCTCTAGATCACTAAGATCTTCTGAGACCACTACATGGTCTAGTATATCACTGATATGCTCCCACTATATAAGCCCTCTAGATCACTAAGATCTTCTGAGACCACTACATGGTCTAGTATATCACTGATATGCTCCCACTATATAAGCCCTCTAGATCACTAAGATCTTCTGAGACCACTACATGGTCTAGTATATCACTGATATGCTCCCACTATATAAGCCCTCTAGATCACTAAGATCTTCTGAGAGCACTACATGGTCTAGTATATCACTGATATGCTCCCACTATATAAGCCCTCTAGATCTAGAGACTAAGATCTTCTGAGACCACTACATGGTCTAGTATATCACTGACATGCTCCCACTATATAAGCCCTCTAGATCACTAAGATCTTCTGAGACCACTACATGGTCTAGTATATCACTGACATGCTCCCACTATATAAGCCCTCTAGATCACTAAGATCTTCTGAGACCACTACATGGTCTAGTATATCACTGATATGCTCCCACTATAGAAGCCCTCTAGATCACTAAGATCTTCTGAGACCACTACATGGTCTAGTATATCACTGACATGCTCCCACTATATAAGCCCTCTAGATCACTAAGATCTTCTGAGACCACTACATGGTCTAGTACAGGGGTCGGCAACCCAAAATGTTGAAAGAGCCATATTGGAGCAAAAATACAAAAACAAATCTGTCTGGAGCCGCAACAAATTAGAAGCCATATGACATACAGATAGTGTGTCATGAGATATAAATTGAATAAGATGACTTAAAGGAAACTAAATGAGCTCAAATATAGCTACAAATGAGGCATAGTGATGCAATATGTACATATAGCTAGCCTAAATAGCATGTTAGCATCGATTAGCTTGCAGTCATGCAGTGACCAAATATGTCTGATTAGCACTCCACACAAGTCAATAACATCAACAAAACTCACCTTTGTGTATTCACGCACAACGTTAAAAGTGTAGTGGACAAAAAGAGACAGAAAAAAAAGTGGCATAAAACACGTCCTAGAAAGTCGGAGAAAGTTATACATGGAAACAAACTAAGGTGAGTTCAAGGACCGCCAAAATTAGTAGGACAAAACGGCGCTTGCCAAATACTCCAATCAGTGAAGCATGTTTAATATAAACAGTGTGCTTTATAACAATAAGGGAGGTTTGTGTCATGTTTGTCCTCATACAGAAACCATATTAAAACAAAAAAAAATTGTTTTTTTTCCCCTCATCTTTTTCCATTTTTCATACATTTTTGAAAAAGCTTCAGAGAGCCACTAGGGCGGCGCTAAAGAGCCACATGCGGCTCTAGAGCCGCGGGTTGCCGACCCCTGGTCTAGTATATCACTGATATGCTCCCACTATATAAACCCTCTAGATCACTAAGATCTTCTGAGACTAATCTGTTAGTGGTTCCCAGAGTAAAGTCCAATGAAGGGAGAGCATCATTCAGTCACGATGCAACAAATAGCTGGAATAAACTTCCTGACTTTCCCCAACTCTGACTACTTTTAAAACTAGACTGAAGACTTTTATGTTCACCTTAGCTTTCAGCTAAATATTTTAATCTTTTAACTTTTAACGTCCGCACTGTTTTTATTTTTATTGTCTGCATTTTAATTTTGCTTTTATTTTCTTTCATTTCACTTTGTTGTCTGTGAAGCACTTTGAGTCTGCCTTGTGTATGAAAAGTGCTACACAAATAAACTTGCCTTGCCTTGAATGAGAAGCTGTGTCCAAACTTTTGACCTGTACTGTACATATATATATATATATATATATATATATATATATATATATATATATATATATATAGCTATACACACACACTCACACACACACACACACACACACACACACTCACACACACACACACACACACACACACACACACACAACACCACTCACACACACACACATGTTAATGTAAACATATACAAAGTAAAACATGTAAAACTAAGTATATTAATTGAAAAATATATTTCAAACATGAATTTGTAATGATGTCAATGTAAACTGTGTGTATGTAAATGAAGAGTCAGTGATGAGGGCAGAAAGGACTCAGTAGGTGCGACACACAAAGAGACATAAAACAGCATCTTGGGCTTAATTAAAGCCATCACTGTGTTTTACTGCCAGATCATTTCAATTATTCCAGGACACATGGAGTGTCTTTAACATGATCCAGGACACATGGAGTGTCATTAACATGATCCAGGACACAATGGAGTGTCTTAACATGATCCAGGACACAGGAGTGTCATTAACATGATCAGGACACATGGAGTGTCATTAACATGATCCAGGACAACATGGAGTGTCATTAACATGATCCAGGAACACATGGAGTGTCATTACATGATCCAGGACACATGGAGTGTCATTAACATGATCCAGGACACATGGAGTGTCATTAACATGATCCAGGACACATGGAGTGTCATTAACATGATCCAGGACACATGGAGTGTCATTAACATGATCCAGGACACATGGAGTGTATTACATGATCCAAGGAACATGGAGTGTCATTAACATGATCCAGGACACATGGAGTGTCATTAACATGATCCAGGACACATGGAGTGTCATTAACATGATCCAGGACACATGGAGTGTCATTAACATGATCCAGGACACATGGAGTGTCATTAACATGATCCAGGACACATGGAGTGTCATTAACATGATCCAGGACACATGGAGTGTCATTAACATGATCCAGGACACATGGAGTGTCATTAACATGATCCAGGACACATGGAGTGTCATTAACATGATCCAGGACACATGGAGTGTCATTAACATGATCCAGGACACATGGAGTGTCATTAACATGATCCAGGACACATGGAGTGTCATTAACATGATCCAGGACACATGGAGTGTCATTAACATGATCCAGGACACATGGAGTGTCATTAACATGATCCAGGACACATGGAGTGTCATTAACATGATCCAGGACACATGGAGTGTCATTAACATGATCCAGGACACATGGAGTGTCTTTAACATGATCCAGGACACATGGAGTGTCTTTACATGATCCAGGACACATGGAGTGTCATTAACATGATCCAGGACACATGGAGTGTCATTAACATGATCCAGGACACATGGAGTGTCATTAACATGATCCAGGACACATGGAGTGTCATTAACATGATCCAGGACACATGGAGTGTCATTAACATGATCCAGGACACATGGAGTGTCTTTACATGATCCAGGACACATGGAGTGTCTTTAACATGATCCAGGACACATGGAGTGTCATTAACATGATCCAGGACACATGGAGTGTCATTAACATGATCCAGGACACATGGAGTGTCATTAACATGATCCAGGACACATGGAGTGTCATTAACATGATCCAGGACACATGGAGTGTCATTAACATGATCCAGGACACATGGAGTGTCATTAACATGATCCAGGACACATGGAGTGTCATTAACATGATCCAGGACACATGGAGTGTCATTAACATGATCCAGGACACATGGAGTGTCATTAACATGATCCAGGACACATGGAAGATCAGATGAGTCATTACATGATCCAGGACACATGAGTGTCATTACATGATCCAGACACATGGAGTGTCATTAACATGATCCAGGACACATGGAGTGTCTTAACATGATCCAGGACACATGGAGTGTCATTAACATGATCCAGGACACATGGAGTGTCATTAACATGATCCAGGACACATGGAGTGTCATTAACATGATCCAGGACACATGGAGTGTCATTAACATGATCCAGGACACATGGAGTGTCATTAACATGATCCAGGACACATGGAGTGTCATTAACATGATCCAGGACACATGGAGTGTCATTAACATGATCCAGGACACATGGAGTGTCATTAACATGATCCAGGACACATGGAGTGTCATTAACATGATCCAGGACACATGGAGTGTCTTTAACATGATCCAGGACACATGGAGTGTCATTAACATGATCCAGGACACATGGAGTGTCATTAACATGATCCAGGACACATGGAGTGTCATTAACATGATCCAGGACACATGGAGTGTCATTAACATGATCCAGGACACATGGAGTGTCATTAACATGATCCAGGACACATGGAGTGTCATTAACATGATCCAGGACACATGGAGTGTCTTTAACATGATCCAGGACACATGGAGTGTCATTAACATGATCCAGGACACATGGAGTGTCATTAACATGATCCAGGACACATGGAGTGTCATTAACATGATCCAGGACACATGGAGTGTCATTAACATGATCCAGGACACATGGAGTGTCATTAACATGATCCAGGACACATGGAGTGTCATTAACATGATCCAGGACACATGGAGTGTCATTAACATGATCCAGGACACATGGAGTGTCATTAACATGATCCAGGACACATGGAGTGTCATTAACATGATCCAGGACACATGGAGTGTCTTTAACATGATCCAGGACACATGGAGTGTCATTAACATGATCCAGGACACATGGAGTGTCTTTAACATGATCCAGGACACATGGAGTGTCATTAACATGATCCAGGACACATGAGTGTCTTTAACATGATCCAGGACACATGGAGTGTCATTAACATGATCCAGGACACATGGAGTGTCATTAACATGATCCAGGACACATGGAGTGTCTTTAACATGATCCAGGACACATGGAGTGTCATTAACATGATCCAGGACACATGGAGTGTCATTAACATGATCCAGGACACATGGAGTGTCATTAACATGATCCAGGACACATGGAGTGTCATTAACATGATCCCAGGACACATGGAGTGTCATTAACATGATCCAGGACACATGGAGTGTCTTTAACATGATCCAGGACACATGGAGTGTCATTAACATGATCCAGGACACATGAGTGTCATTAACATGATCCAGGACACATGGAGTGTCATTAACATGATCCAGGACACATGGAGTGTCATTAACATGATCCAGGACACATGGAGTGTCATTAACATGATCCAGGACACATGGAGTGTCATTAACATGATCCAGGACACATGGAGTGTCATTAACATGATCCAGGACACATGGAGTGTCATTAACATGATCCAGGACACATGGAGTGTCATTAACATGATCCAGGACACATGGAGTGTCATTAACATGATCCAGGACACATGGAGTGTCATTAACATGATCCAGGACACATGGAGTGTCATTAACATGATCCAGGACACATGGAGTGTCATTAACATGATCCAGGACACATGGAGTGTCATTAACATGATCCAGGACACATGGAGTGTCATTAACATGATCCAGGACACATGGAGTGTCATTACATGATCCAGGACACATGGAGTGTCATTAACATGATCCAGGACACATGGAGTGTCATTAACATGATCCAGGACACATGGAGTGTCATTAACATGATCCAGGACACATGGAGTGTCATTAACATGATCCAGGACACATGGAGTGTCATTAACATGATCCAGGACACATGGAGTGTCATTAACATGATCCAGAAGGAGACATGGAGTGTCATTAACATGATCCAGGACACATGGAGTGTCATTAACATGATCCAGGACACATGGAGTGTCATTAACATGATCCAGGACACATGGAGTGTCATTAACATGATCCAGGACACATGGAGTGTCATTAACATGATCCAGGACACATGGAGTGTCATTAACATGATCCAGGACACATGGAGTGTCTTTAACATGATCCAGGACACATGAGTGTCTTTAACATGATCCAGGACACATGGAGTGTCATTAACATGATCCAGGACACATGGAGTGTCATTAACATGATCCAGGACACATGGAGTGTCATTAACATGATCCAGGACACATGGAGTGTCATTAACATGATCCAGGACACATGGAGTGTCATTAACATGATCCAGGACACATGGAGTGTCATTAACATGATCCAGGACACATGGAGTGTCTTTAACATGATCCAGGACACATGGAGTGTCATTAACATGATCCAGGACACATGGAGTGTCATTAACATGATCCAGGACACATGGAGTGTCATTAACATGATCCAGGACACATGGAGTGTCTTAACATGATCCAGGACACATGGAGTGTCATTAACATGATCCAGGACACATGGAGTGTCATTAACATGATCCAGGACACATGGAGTGTCATTAACATGATCCAGGACACATGGAGTGTCATTAACATGATCCAGGACACATGGAGTGTCATTAACATGATCCAGGACACATGGAGTGTCATTAACATGATCCAGGACACATGGAGTGTCATTAACATGATCCAGGACACATGGAGTGTCTTTAACATGATCCAGGACACATGGAGTGTCATTAACATGATCCAGGACACATGGAGTGTCATTAACATGATCCAGGACACATGGAGTGTCATTAACATGATCCAGGACACATGGAGTGTCATTAACATGATCCAGGACACATGGAGTGTCATTAACATGATCCAGGACACATGGAGTGTCTTTAACATGATCCAGGACACATGGAGTGTCATTAACATGATCCAGGACACATGGAGTGTCATTAACATGATCCAGGACACATGGAGTGTCATTAACATGATCCAGGACACATGGAGTGTCATTAACATGATCCAGGACACATGGAGTGTCATTAACATGATCCAGGACACATGGAGTGTCATTAACATGATCCAGGACACATGGAGTGTCATTAACATGATCCAGGACACATGGAGTGTCATTAACATGATCCAGGACACATGGAGTGTCATTAACATGATCCAGGACACATGGAGTGTCTTTAACATGATCCAGGACACATGGAGTGTCTTTAACATGATCCAGGACACATGGAGTGTCATTAACATGATCCAGGACACATGGAGTGTCATTAACATGATCCAGGACACATGGAGTGTCATTAACATGATCCAGGACACATGGAGTGTCTTTAACATGATCCAGGACACATGGAGTGTCATTAACATGATCCAGGACACATGGAGTGTCATTAACATGATCCAGGACACATGGAGTGTCATTAACATGATCCAGGACACATGGAGTGTCTTTAACATGATCCAGGACACATGGAGTGTCATTAACATGATCCAGGACACATGGAGTGTCATTAACATGATCCAGGACACATGGAGTGTCATTAACATGATCCAGGACACATGGAGTGTCATTAACATGATCCAGGACACATGGAGTGTCATTAACATGATCCAGGACACATGGAGTGTCATTAACATGATCCAGGACACATGGAGTGTCTTTAACATGATCCAGGACACATGGAGTGTCATTAACATGATCCAGGACACATGGAGTGTCTTTAACATGATCCAGGACACATGGAGTGTCTTTAACATGATCCAGGACACATGGAGTGTCATTAACATGATCCAGGACACATGGAGTGTCATTAACATGATCCAGGACACATGGAGTGTCATTAACATGATCCAGGACACATGGAGTGTCTTTAACATGATCCAGGACACATGGAGTGTCATTAACATGATCCAGGACACATGGAGTGTCATTAACATGATCCAGGACACATGGAGTGTCATTAACATGATCCAGGACACATGGAGTGTCATTAACATGATCCAGGACACATGGAGTGTCATTAACATGATCCAGGACACATGAGTGTCTTTAACATGATCCAGGACACATGGAGTGTCATTAACATGATCCAGGACACATGGAGTGTCTTTACATGATCCAGGACACATGGAGTGTCATTAACATGATCCAGGACACATGGAGTGTCATTAACATGATCCAGGACACATGGAGTGTCATTAACATGATCCAGGACACATGGAGTGTCATTAACATGATCCAGGACACATGGAGTGTCATTAACATGATCCAGGACACATGGAGTGTCATTAACATGATCCAGGACACATGGAGTGTCATTAACATGATCCAGGACACATGGAGTGTCATTAACATGATCCAGGACACATGGAGTGTCATTAACATGATCCAGGACACATGGAGTGTCATTAACATGATCCAGGACACATGGAGTGTCATTAACATGATCCAGGACACATGGAGTGTCATTAACATGATCCAGGACACATGGAGTGTCTTTAACATGATCCAGGACACATGGAGTGTCATTAACATGATCCAGGACACATGGAGTGTCATTAACATGATCCAGGACACATGGAGTGTCATTAACATGATCCAGGACACATGGAGTGTCTTTAACATGATCCAGGACACATGGAGTGTCATTAACATGATCCAGGACACATGGAGTGTCATTAACATGATCCAGGACACATGGAGTGTCATTAACATGATCCAGGACACATGGAGTGTCATTAACATGATCCAGGACACATGGAGTGTCATTAACATGATCCAGGACACATGGAGTGTCATTAACATGATCCAGGACACATGGAGTGTCATTAACATGATCCAGGACACATGGAGTGTCATTAACATGATCCAGGACACATGGAGTGTCATTAACATGATCCAGGACACATGGAGTGTCATTAACATGATCCAGGACACATGAGTGTCATTAACATGATCCAGGACACATGGAGTGTCATTAACATGATCCAGGACACATGGAGTGTCTTTAACATGATCCAGGACACATGGAGTGTCATTAACATGATCCAGGACACATGGAGTGTCATTAACATGATCCAGGACACATGGAGTGTCATTAACATGATCCAGGACACATGGAGTGTCATTAACATGATCCAGACACATGGAGTGTCATTAACATGATCCAGGACACATGGAGTGTCATTAACATGATCCAGGACACATGGAGTGTCATTAACATGATCCAGGACACATGGAGTGTCATTAACATGATCCAGGACACATGGAGTGTCATTAACATGATCCAGGACACATGGAGTGTCATTAACATGATCCAGGACACATGGAGTGTCATTAACATGATCCAGGACACATGGAGTGTCATTAACATGATCCAGGACACATGGAGTGTCATTAACATGATCCAGGACACATGGAGTGTCATTAACATGATCCAGGACACATGGAGTGTCTTTAACATGATCCAGGACACATGGAGTGTCATTAACATGATCCAGGACACATGGAGTGTCATTAACATGATCCAGTACACATGGAGTGTCATTAACATGATCCAGGACACATGGAGTGTCATTAACATGATCCAGGACACATGGAGTGTCATTAACATGATCCAGGACACATGGAGTGTCTTTAACATGATCCAGGACACATGGAGTGTCATTAACATGATCCAGGACACATGGAGTGTCATTAACATGATCCAGGACACATGGAGTGTCATTAACATGATCCAGGACACATGGAGTGTCATTAACATGATCCAGGACACATGGAGTGTCATTAACATGATCCAGGACACATGGAGTGTCATTAACATGATCCAGGACACATGGAGTGTCATTAACATGATCCAGGACACATGGAGTGTCATTAACATGATCCAGGACACATGGAGTGTCATTAACATGATCCAGGACACATGAGTGTCTTTAACATGATCCAGGACACATGGAGTGTCTTTAACATGATCCAGGACACATGGAGTTGTCATTAACATGATCCAGGACACATGGAGTGTCATTAACATGATCCAGGACACATGGAGTGTCATTAACATGATCCAGGACACATGGAGTGTCATTAACATGATCCAGGACACATGGAGTGTCATTAACATGATCCAGGACACATGCACAGAAACAGCAGACACCGACGTCACGCAGTAAAGGAAGATGTGTTCAATACATGTACACACACACACACACACACACACGCGCACGCGCACGCGCACACACACACACACACAAACACACACACAAACACACACACACACACACACACAATAAACAGGAGAAAATGAGTGGCTCCTCATTACAGGCCTTGTCTTTTGAGATGTACAAAACAATGATTGTGGAGGGAAAGAGTGGGAGTGGATTTGTGCAGGATTTCTTCTTCCTATTTTTCCATGGAGATTTAGAAGGATGGTGAAGATACATTTCTGCTAAATGATGTTTGTTGTCCAATCAATATGTTTCACAGCATTCATCTACGCACACTTCAGTCCTGTAACACCATCATCTACGCACACTTCAGTCCTGTAACACCATCATCTACGCACACTTCAGTCCTGTAACACCATCATCTACGCACACTTCAGTCCTGTAACACCATCATCCACGCACACTTCAGTCCTGCAACACCATCATCTACGCACACTTCAGTCCTGTAACACCATCATCTACGCACATTTCAGTCCTGTGACACCATCATCTACGCACACTTCAGTCCTGTAACACCATCATCTACGTACACTTCAGTCCTGTAACACCATCATCTACGCACACTTCAGTCCTGTAACACCATCATCTACGCACACTTCAGTCCTGTAACACCATCATCTACGCACACTTCAGTCCTGTAACACCATCATCTACGCACACTTCAGTCCTGTAACACCATCATCTACGCACACTTCAGTCCTGTAACACCATCATCCACGCACACTTCAGTCCTGCAACACCAATCATCTACGCACACTTCAGTCCTGTAACACCATCATCTACGCACACTTCAGTCCTGTAACACCATCATCTACGCACACTTCAGTCCTGTAACACCATCATCTACGCACACTTCAGTCCTGTAACACCATCATCTACGCACACTTCAGTCCTGTAACACCATCATCCACGCACACTTCAGTCCTGCAACACCATCATCTACGCACACTTCAGTCCTGTAACACCATCATCTACGCACATTTCAGTCCTGTGACACCATCATCTACGCACACTTCAGTCCTGTAACACCATCATCTACGTACACTTCAGTCCTGTAACACATCATCTACGCACACTTCAGTCCTGTAACACCATCATCTACGCACACTTCAGTCCTGTAACACCATCATCTACGCACACTTCAGTCCTGTAACACCATCATCTACGCACACTTCAGTCCTGTAACACCATCATCTACGCACACTTCAGTCCTGTAACACCATCATCCACGCACACTTCAGTCCTGCAACACCATCATCTACGCACACTTCAGTCCTGTAACACCATCATCTACGCACACTTCAGTCCTGTAACACCATCATCTACGCACACTTCAGTCCTGTAACACCATCATCTACGCACACTTCAGTCCTGTAACACCATCATCTACGCACACTTCAGTCCTGTAACACCATCATCTACGCACACTTCAGTCCTGTAACACCATCATCCACGCACACTTCAGTCCTGCAACACCATCATCTACGCACACTTCAGTCCTGTAACACCATCATCTACACACATTTCAGTCCTGTGACACCATCATCTACGCACACTTCAGTCCTGTAACACCATCATCCACGCACACTTCAGTCCTGTAACACCATCATCTACGCACACTTCAGTCCTGTAACACCATCATCTACGCACATTTCAGTCCTGTAACACCATCATCTACGCACACTTCAGTCCTGTAACACCATCATCTACGCACACTTCAGTCCTGTAACACCATCATCTACGCACACTTCAGTCCTGTAACACCATCATCTACGCACACTTCAGTCCTGTAACACCATCATCTACGCACAGTTCAGTCCTGTAACACCATCATCTACGCACACTTCAGTCCTGTAACACCATCATCTACGCACACTTCAGTCCTGTAACACCATCATCTACGCACACTTCAGTCCTGTAACACCATCATCTACGCACACTCAGTCCTGTAACACCATCATCTACGCACACTTCAGTCCTGTAACACCATCATCTACGCACACTTCAGTCCTGTAACACCATCATCTACGCACACTTCAGTCCTGTGACACCATCATCTACGCACACTTCAGTCCTGTAACACCATCATCCACGCACACTTCAGTCCTGTAACACCATCATCTACGCACACTTCAGTCCTGGTAACACCATCATCTACGCACATTTCAGTCCTGTAACACCATCATCTACGCACACTTCAGTCCTGTAACACCATCATCTACGCACACTTCAGTCCTGTAACACCATCATCTACGCACACTTCAGTCCTGTAACACCATCATCTACGCACACTTCAGTCCTGTAACACCATCATCTACGCACAGTTCAGTCCTGTAACACCATCATCTACGCACACTTCAGTCCTGTAACACCATCATCTACGCACACTTCAGTCCTGTAACACCATCATCTACGCACA
>NC_084748.1:52184474-52199474 GCF_033978785.1 Entelurus aequoreus | reverse complement strand
ATGTATTCCATCAATAGAGTAGATCCTGCTCAAATCTATGTATTCCATGAATAGAGTAGATCCTGCTCAATCTATGTATTCCATCAATAGAGTAGATCCTGCTCAAATCTATGTATTCCATCAATAGAGTAGATCCTGCTCAAATCTATGTATTCCATCAATAGAGTAGATCCTGCTCAATCTATGTATTCCATCAATAGAGTAGATCCTGCTCAAATCTATGTATTCCATCAATAGAGTAGATCCTGCTCAATCTATGTATTCCATCAATAGTGTAGATCCTGCTCAAATCTATGTATTCCATCAATAGAGTAGATCCTGCTCAAATCTATGTATTCCATCAATAGAGTAGATCCTGCTCAAATCTATGTATTCCATCAATAGAGTAGATCCTGCTCAATCTATGTATTCCATCAATAGTGTAGATCCTGCTCAAATCTATGTATTCCATCAATAGAGTAGATCCTGCTCAAATCTATGTATTCCATCAATAGAGTAGATCCTGCTCAAATCTATGTATTCCATCAATAGAGTAGATCCTGCTCAAATCTATGTATTCCATCAATAGAGTAGATCCTGCTCAAATCTATGTATTCCATCAATAGAGTAGATCCTGCTCAAATCTATGTATTCCATCAATAGAGTAGATCCTGCTCAATCTATGTATTCCATCAATAGTGTAGATCCTGCTCAAATCTATGTATTCCATCAATAGAGTAGATCCTGCTCAAATCTATGTATTCCATCAATAGAGTAGATCCTGCTCAAATCTATGTATTCCATCAATAGAGTAGATCCTGCTCAAATCTATGTATTCCATCAATAGAGTAGATCCTGCTCAAATCTATGTATTCCATCAATAGAGTAGATCCTGCTCAAATCTATGTATTCCATCAATAGAGTAGATCCTGCTCAAATCTATGTATTCCATCAATAGAGTAGATCCTGCTCAAATCTATGTATTCCATCAATAGAGTAGATCCTGCTCAAATCTATGTATTCCATCAATAGAGTAGATCCTGCTCAAATCTATGTATTCCATCAATAGAGTAGATCCTGCTCAAATCTATGTATTCCATCAATAGAGTAGATCCTGCTCAAATCTATGTATTCCATCAATAGAGCAGTGGTTCTCAAATGGGGGTACGCGTACCCCTGGGGGTACTTGAAGGTATGGCAAGGGGTACGTGAGATTTTTTAAATGTCTGTCAAAAAGAAGTGTGAAAAGAAATGCAACAATGCAATATTCAGTGTTGACAGCTAGATTTGTTGTGGACATGTTCCATAAATATTGATGTTAAACATTTCTTTTTTGTGAAGAAATGTTTCGAATGAAGTTGATGAATCCAGATGGATCTCTATTACAATCCAGATGGATCTCTACTACAATCCAGATGGATCTCTATTACAATCCAGATGGATCTCTATTACAATCCAGATGGATCTCTATTACAATCCAGATGGATCTCTACTACAATCCAGATGGATCTCTATTACAATCCAGATGGATCTCTATTACAATCCAGATGGATCTCTATTACAATCCAGATGGATCTCTACTACAATCCAGATGGATCTCTATTACAATCCAGATGGATCTCTATTACAATCCAGATAGATCTCTATTACAATCCAGATGGATCTCTATTACAATCCAGATGGATCTCTATTACAATCCAGATGGATCTCTATTACAATCCAGATGGATCTCTACTACAATCCAGATGGATCTCTATTACAATCCAGATGGATCTCTACTACAATCCAGATGGATCTCTATTACAATCCAGATGGATCTCTACTACAATCCAGATGGATCTCTATTACAATCCAGATGGATCTCTATTACAATCCGGATGGATCTCTATTACAATCCGGATGGATCTCTATTACAATCCGGATGGATCTCTATTACAATCCCCAAAGAGGGCACTTTAAGTTGATGATTACTTCTATGTGTAGAAATCTTTTTTATAATTGAATCACTTGTTTATTTTTCAACAAGTCTTTAGTTATTTGTATATCTTTTTTTCCAAATAGTTCAAGAAAGACCACAACAAATGAGCAATATTTTTGCACTGTTATACAATTTAATAAATCAGAAACTGTATTTTACTTCTTTATCTCTTTTTTCAACCAAAAATGCTTTGCTATGATTAGGGGGTACTTGAATTAAACAAATGTTCACAGGGGGTACATCACTGAAAAAAGGTTGAGAACCACTGGAATATAGAATCCTTTTGAATCGGGAAAAAATCGTTTTTGAATCGAGAATCGTGTTGAATTGAAAAAAAAAATCGAATCGTGACCCCAAGAATCGATATTGAATCGAATCGTGGGACACCCAAAGATTCACAGCCCTAATATATATATATATATATATATATATATATATATATATATATATATATATATATATATATATATATATATATATATATATACATATATACATACATACATACATACATACAGGCTTGTAGTAGTGTTTTTTCCTGACCTAACGTATATTCCGCTCTACCCCGGTATTGAGCACTGTATAACTAATAAACCACGGAAACCTCAATATATATATATATATATATATATATATATATATATATATATATATATATATATATATATATATATATATATATATATATATATATATATATATATATAATACGTTCGGTCAGGAAAAAACACAGAGGCTATATCAACCCTACAAGCCTGTTTCGCAGGTTTGAGTAAGTATATATATATATATATATATATATATATATATATATATATATATATATATATATATATATATATATATATATATATATATATATATACACATATATATACATACAGACTTGTAGGGATGATATAGCCTCCGTGTTTTTTCCTGACCTAACGTATATTCCACTCTACCCTGGTATTGAGCACTGTATAACTAATAAACCACGGAAACCTCGACTATATATATATAGATACATAAATAGATAGATAGATAGATAGATAGATAGATAGATAGATAGATAGATAGATAGATAGATAGATAGATAGATAGATAGATAGATAGATAGATAGATAGATAGATAGATAGATAGATAGATAGATAGATAGTACTTTATTATATTTATATATATTATACTGCATGTTTTTTTACTGTAAAGAGACAACACTTAAACTGCAAATATATATTCATCCATCCATTTCTACCACTTGTCCCTTTCGGGGT
Organism: Entelurus aequoreus; assembly: GCF_033978785.1. Lineage (NCBI taxonomy): Eukaryota > Metazoa > Chordata > Actinopteri > Syngnathiformes > Syngnathidae > Entelurus > Entelurus aequoreus. Next base: position 52,196,263 of record NC_084748.1, on the reverse strand, counting down.
CGCGGGGGGTGTTGGAGCATATCTCAGCTGCATTCAGGCGGAAGGCGGGGTACACCCTGGACAAGTCACCACCTCATCACAGGGCCAACACAGATAGACAGACAACATTCACACTCACATTCACACACTAGGGACCATTTAGTGTTGCCAATCAACCTATCCCCAGGTGCATGTCTTTGGAGGTGGGAGGGGCCTATCCCCAGGTGCATGTCTTTGGAGGTGGGAGGGGCCTATCCCCAGGTGCATGTCTTTGGAGGTGGGAGGGGCCTATCCCCAGGTGCATGTCTTTGGAGGTGGGAGGGGCCTATCCCCAGGTGCATGTCTTTGGAGGTGGGAGGAAACTGGAGTAGAACCCACACAGTCACGGGGAAAACATGCAAACTCCACACAGAAAGATCCCGAGGCCGGGATTGAACTCAGGACCTTCGTATTGTGAGGCACATGCACTAACCACCTGCCGCATATATATATGTACATATATATATATATATATATATATATATATATATATATATATAGTTATTAAGTTTAATATATTTTTAAAACATTCTCACTTTTCCTTAGCTACGTTGTCAATATGCAATATCGCAGTATGGGTTTTTTGTGTTTTTGTATTGACGACACTACTTCCTACAGGTTCAATATGAGCGTGTTGAAACACACACTTATGGCTAATACAACAAATATTTGAATCGGAATAAATTCTTATTATGATGATAATTTTTTAACTATGTAGAAGAATGAGTTAGGCGAACTCCAAATCATATATTTCTTTGAACCCTGCGCGTACGTGCCTGAATACCGTAAACGTTTCATTTTATTCGGGCCGGTAAACATTTGAATTAAATAAACTTTGTAATTGTGAAAAATATAGAGAATTGTGTTCTGTTAAAGCACTAGCCACTGGTGTTCTTTATGCTTACAACAATGTAACTGTGAGGAAGTTTCAAACAGCACCTTTAAGGAAACCCTCAATGAAAGCCCACATGTTAAAGTACAAGTGTTGAAACATGTCTGGCAATGCAGAAGGTGTCTGGGACCTAGATCCAGCCTATTGACCACCTCTGCCATACGCAGATGCTTGTTTTGAAGCAGAAGGTGTCTGGGACCTAGATCCAGCCTATTGACCACCTCTGCCATACGCAGATGCTTGTTTTGAAGCAGAAGGTGTCTGGGACCTAGATCCAGCCTATTGACCACCTCTGCCATACGCAGATGCTTGTTTTGAAGCAGAAGGTGTCTGGGACCTAGATCCAGCCTATTGACCACCTCTGCCATACGCAGATGCTTGTTTTGAAGCATTGCTTGTGTCTGGGACCTAGATCCAGCCTACTGACCACCTCTGCCATATGCAGATGCTTGTTTTGAAGCATTGCTTGTGTCTGGGACCTAGATCCAGCCTATTGACCACCTCTGCCATACGCAGATGCTTGTTTTGAAGCAGAAGGTGTCTGGGACCTAGATCCAGCCTATTGACCACCTCTGCCATATGCAGATGCTTGTTTTGAAGCATTGCTTGTGTCTGGGACCTAGATCCAGCCTATTGACCACCTCTGCCATACACAGATGCTTGTTTTGAAGCAGAAGGTGTCTGGGACCTAGATCCAGCCTATTGACCACCTCTGCCATACGTAGATGCTTGTTTTGAAGCAGAAGGTGTCTGGGACCTAGATCCAGCCTATTGACCACCTCTGCCATACGCAGATGCTTGTTTTGAAGCAGAAGGTGTCTGGGACCTAGATCCAGCCTATTGACCACCTCTGCCATATGCAGATGCTTGTTTTGAAGCATTGCTTGTGTCTGGTTCTCAGGGTCTGTTCTTTTCCTTTCAAAGGCCTCCAAGCTAGTTCAGGTGTTCACGTCCACATCAGTGAACATGCACAGGCCTGACAGTTAGGGACCTCTGCTTTGGAAAATGTTCTCTAAACGAGATCACCTTTGGGGTTAAAGCGACAATTCTTTTGCAACACCTAGCGTGACCACTGCATTGACTTTATACACACCAGAGAGAGAAATGTTAGTGGTTATTACCGCTCATCCTTCCTAGATTAACGGAGCCCTTTTAATACATAATGAGATGGACATTTTGTTGATGAAATGAGAAAGACACAGTTTATTTATACATTGTTGTCAAGTCTACACAGTTTGCTCTACAAGGCAGCTTGTTGGGAAATTCTCAGTTCCACAAGACCACACGCTTTTTTCTCCTTTTCCCGCTCATTCTTCTTGTAAACATGACTTATTCAGAGTTGAGCCTTGTTCTCAGGTACTTTGCTTCATGTCTGGATACTAATGCAAGGCATGATGCAACACACACCTCATCAATATTCAGGCCTAGAAAGCCAAGCGACCCTGCTTTAAGTGGAGTTTCCATTCAAATGAACGTGCTTCAAGCGACTCTGGAAGGCCAAAACTGGGCCAGTCTGTCTCTCTCTGGCTGCCTCTCTAACACAATATCACTGCTAATACTTTCTGCGTCTTACACACACACACACCTATTTCCCTGGGCTCGGTGTGCAATGTACTGTGAAACAAGAGCCACTTCAGTAATAAGCGTTATTTTAGTCAAACAGTGGTTAGAAGGAGTCATACTGGACAAAAGAAGAACACACTGCAGCATGCAGGATCCCAACAACAAAGAAGCCAGCGCTGCCAACAGCCCTCAAAAGATAAGCGGGATTCTTTATCTGGGACAAATATAGACACAATTAAAGTCCTAAAAATGGGACAAAAACTGCCAAACCAGAGTGGAGAATCCTTTTATTTCATTCTATCAAGGAAATGATCACCTTCCCACTTAAGTTTCAACAGCGACCATCCCTTTTAATTAGTACCCCCTCCTTTGCAATGTGATATCAGTGTGAGCGTTATTTGAATGGATCAAAGAACAGAATCATCTACGGCTATTATTTCCATCCCCGCCGAACAATCTGTGCAAACCAAAACAGGACAGTTTATGGCTTCTGTGCAGCAAAACAGACGTACCTGTGCTTCCACGAGGGAGGCGTTGACCAAGCTCTCGTTGATGAAGACGTGGACCAGGGCAGTGGCGCAGAGTGAGGGGGAGCCACTATCATTCACCCGGACCACCAGGCGATGCAGACCTCTGTGGCGCCGCTCCAGCGGCTCTGCCAGTGTGATCACACCGTTTGAGTGGCCGATCTCAAAGAGCCTGAAGGGATTTCCTCCAACCAAGGCGTAGTGAAGGTCGGCGTTTGGGCCTGTGTCAGAGTCTATGGCTGTCACGGTCCGGACAATAGTGCGGGCACTGCTAGCAGGCGGAAGGAGAGTGTAGGACTCATTGGCTGGAGACGTGATGGCGGGGGCGTTGTCGTTTTCATCAGTCACAAACAGCGATACGGTGGCCGTGGCGGTTTTACGTGGCTCTCCCCCATCTACAGCCCTCACGCGGAAGGTATAAGTGGACAGTTTTTCACGGTCAAACGACAAGGAGGAGAAGATTGTGCCTGTGTTGTTCTCAATGGAGAACACCTCCTCTTGATCTTTTGCACCACTTTCTCCCACAATCTTCTCATCATCCATCTCTACAAAGAGGCTGAGCTCCGCATTCTCACCTTCGTCAGCGTCGGTCACGGTGACCATGCCAACCGGGCTGTTGGCAAGCAGGTTCTCTTTCACGTAAAACGTAAACACTTCCTGAACAAACTTGGGTGCGTTGTCGTTACGGTCAGTCACCTGGATGACCACACTTGCTGAGCCTTGAAGAGGAGGGGTGCCTTTGTCCTTAGCAATAACTTGAAGTTCGTACCTCTCTTTTTGCTCTCTGTCCAGTACGCCAGAGGCACGGATATCTCCATTATCTGGATCTATGTAAAATGGTCCATTTGCTGCAGGGTCCAGGGAGTAAGCTAGCTCTGCGTTCTTGCCACTATCTGCATCTGAGGCCACCACTGTAACGACCCTCTCGTTGGGGGAGTTGTTCTCAGCGAAGTGGACGTCCACGACACTTTGGGCAAAGATAGGGGGGTGGTCATTATAGTCGACCACTCGCACCATCAGGGAACTGTTGCTGGAGAGACTGGGGCTGCCAGAATCCACTGCCACGATGGTGACGCTATATTCTTTAGTGACTTCGTAGTCCAGCAATGCCGAGGTATGCAGGAAGAATTTTTTCTTGTTCCTGTAAAAAGAGTTGAAACAGTTCATTTTCAAACTTTTAGCTGAAAAAATGTGCATTCTAATATACATAGTTACATCAACATAGTTGTGCGCACGTAGCTAATAGATCAGCCCTGAGGATCTCGTATACTACAGAGCCCTTCTGCAGAGTGATGATGTAGCAAAATGTGGACACCCCACATGTGTTTTCTACTCCCAAACAAAAGGGGAAGAAGTTGGCTAAGAATGAAACTCAAGGCCTGCCACATCGTTTAATGTGGCCCGTGAAAGCCTAGAAATAAAGCATTTAATCTTTCTTACTGAATGTATTTGTTCTTTCAATTTTGACAGAATATGTCAAAGTGCTGCATGCGATTGTATGTCTTTTCAATTTTAATATTATCTGATCATGCAACAAATAATACTATTAGGCTCCAGCACCCCCCGCGACCCCGAAGGGAATAAGCGGTAGAAAATGGATGGATGGATGGATGGATGGATCTTTTACAAACAATTGTTTTTGTTAGAATATAAATGAAAGCCAAAATATCTGTATTTCCCCATGATTATCAAAGAAAGTTAGCCAACAATTTGTACGTAAAATCTCAAATGCATTGGCAATTGCGTATTCTCATAAGGCGATTATACAGTAATATTAATATATATTTATTGTTGCAAGCAGCCATGACTGTGACGTAGCCCCGGATGAAAACCAGTTTGACACCTCTACCCTGCTGTAAATATTATCTGACAAATGTACCAAATGGTGGCACCGTTATTAAACCCAGAAGTTTGACCCCTATAAAGTGGATTGACTTGAAAGTTCTCACACATCTTATCAGGCCCTGACAAACACATGTGTGTCAAATTTGAGCGATGTCGACTTAAAAAACATGGCCCCCGTTCCAGGCACACTGTCCATGCGGATACAATGGCAGGACTCCATGGGGAACTTCTACCAAGTATCGTGTCTTCCATTTTAAGCACAGCACATAGGGGGCGCCACTAATCTCATTGTAAGTAATGACAGCATTCATTAAGATAACAGACTAATTAGCGCCCTCTCTCTGCATTTAGAACGTCGTTTCACAACCGACTTGGGAGCATTTGGCGAATGTCCTGATGCAAAAATATGACAAAATACGTGAGTGGGAAGACCTCTTGACTTCACTGAATATTTATGAAGTCATTTTACAGATGGTGTGACATTTTACCCACTTGGCTTTTGGTGAATGAGTGGACCACTTGAGCTAAGTTGGCTAAAAAATAAAACTGCATGAAACAAGACTTGTTTCGAGAGACTGGCGAGAGCAACACTCATGGAAAGTGGAAGTTCTTTCTTAGACGGTTTGTTTCCACCATTAGTCTGACTGCTTCATGACTCATCATGTGTGTCATCCTCTTATCCTAAACTGATCAAGTCTTTGGTACAACTTACCTGTCAAAGGCTTCATCTGCTGGTAAAGGTGGGAGCGCCGTTTCCCCAGCTGGCTTCAGGGTGAATGGGACGTCACCAACAACAGTACAAGTAACAGCCCCGTTCTCTCCTTGGTCTCGGTCTGACACTTGGACCAGAGCGACCGGCGTGTCCACCAGAACGTTCTCAGGTACCAACGCGGCTCCATCTCGCACCGGGATTCGTCCGATCTTCCGAATCTCTACAACCGGGACGTTGTCGTTTTCATCACGGACCGCCAGAATGACTGTGGTTCGATCGGTGCGCGGTGGCTGACCTCTGTCCCGAGCCGTGACGGTGAACCTCAGCTGAGCTACTTCTTCCCTGTCAATTCTGTGAAGGACGCTCAGCCATCCCGTGGCCTCATCCAGCCGCAGGAGACGTCGGACAGATTCTGTGGCCGCGCCAAAGACGTATTCCACCTGCCCGTTCACTCCGATGTCACGGTCTGAAGCTCTCACCTGGAGGACGGGTGTGCCCGGGGGCGCGTTTTCAGCCATTTCCGCCTCATACGTGGACCTTTCGAAAAGCGGGCTGTTATCGTTGACATCCGTGATGGAAACACGAAGCAGAGCTTGGGATGAACGTGGGGGGTTTCCTCCATCTCGAACCCGCAGGATCAGTTCATACGAATCTTTTTGTTCGCGGTCCAACATACCTTTGACAATGAGTTGAGGTTGTTTTTCACCATCTGGTATATCTGCTACTTGGAGTTCAAACACGGTGCTCCTAGCTCCTCCTCCATTGTCTCCACTCCTACCCCTCCTATCCCCAAGCCCGTCTACTCTACCTCCTGTCGTGCGTCTGGTTGACGTTGACCCACCGGCACCTTCTTGGATCAGCTCGTATCGGTCGATTCCATTTCGTCCAAAGTCTCTATCTGTGGCAGTGGGCAGCAGGTAAAGAGTCCCGATTGGACGATTCTCCTCCACAGAGAGCTGGAGAACAGGTGAGGGGAAGGACGGCGTGTTGTCATTTATGTCAGTTATGACTACACGGCCTTCGAACAAATCCACCCAGCTCTGCAGGGGCCCAATCACCGACACCTCAAAGTCCAAGAAGCACTCGTTTTCGTCAAAAATCATCTGGCACTGGGGCAGCTTCTCCCTGTCGATGCGCCTGGGGCCTGTCGTCAGCTCGCCGGTCACGTTGTCGATCTTGAAGAACTCGGAGCCGCTCTCCAGGGCGAAGGTGACGTCGCCGCTTCCCGTGCCTGCGGTGAGGCCCAGGTCTGCGGCCACGTTGCCTATCTTGACGTCAGGGGGGCCCTCCTCCGCTACGCGGTAGCGTAGAGCAGAGTGTGCAGCTGGTAGCTGAGTCAGCAGCTGCAGCAGCAGTAGGACTGCACCAAGTCTCTGCATGGCTCCCTCCTTTCTATATCCGACTCGGTTTGCTCGCCCACTCGGAGGCTTCTGTCCTGTCCTGTCCTGTCCTGTCCTGTCCTGTCCTGTCCTGTCCTGTCCTGTCCTGTCCTGTCCCGCTTTTATTCTGAGGTCTTGTCAACTTCTATTGCCACTCTTCTTTCTGGACACACTTTCTAGGTTTTAGTGTTATTGGGCAAAAAGCCTCCAGCGTGCTGCAAATGAAGGACACAAATAATCATCAGCGTTTCATGAAGTGACTTTCTTTTCATTCTGCTCACAAATCCTCTTTTTTTGCTCGCCTGTTCTCTCTGAAGTGAAACTGCAATGCAGCACTTTCCGTCCACACAAAAGAGAAAGCGCCGCACTGCTGCCACGACACCAGGAGAAGGGAGAGCACATCTTCTTGTAGATGTGCATCTTACCTTAGGAGCAGGTTCTTGATCGTGTTACCCGCCCGCAGTGCCGACACATCACATCCCCGCAACTTGCAAGGACACGCGAGCGCTTCCACGGCCACTTGACTCGAGAAGCAGGAGAAAACCAGCAAGGAAGTAAGCGAGATCTTCATTTAGCTCCTTTCTTCAGCGGGAGATGGCCGACAATTAGCAGCTAATCCTCGCCGGCTGCTGGCGGGATGTCGCTAATGGAGCGAGTGAAGATGCGGCTTTTTTTGCAGGAGTCCCGCCGCAGCATTCTCTCTCTCTCTCTCTCTCTAGCTCTCTCTCTCTCTCTCTCTCTCTCTCTAGCTCTCTCTCTCTCTCTCTAGCTCTCTCTCTCTCTCTCTCTCTCTCTAGCTCTCTCTCTCTCTCTCTAGCTCTCTCTCTCTCTCTCTAGCTCTCTCTCTCTCTCTCTCTAGCTCTCTCTCTCTCTCTAGCTCTCTCTCTCTCTCTCTAGCTCTCTCTCTCTCGCTAGCTCTCTCTCTCTCTCTCTAGCTCTCTCTCTCTCTCTAGCTCTCTCTCTCTCTCTCTCGCTCTCTCTCTCTCTCTCGCTCTTTCTCTTTCTCTTTCGCTCTCGCTCTCTCTCTCTCTCTCTCTCTTTGTCTCCCGCAGTCTCTCTCTCCTTGCACCTCTTCCTGCTAGTTCCTCTCTCACCTGGCCAGCTCGGGACTGCTGCAATGTCTCTCTGCTGCAATATTCTCTGGCCTAGTGGACTGTAACAGGAGAGTGTTTGGAGGTTGCAGAGGACAGACCTAACCCCCTCTCTCCATCCCTCATGCTGTCATATAGTGAGATTAAATGGCTTCCCAAACATGCGTGCATGCTGGCTACACATCTTTATTGTGGTGTTGATGAAATAAAAGAAGAGCGATGTGTCAGCCAGTGTCATACTTCTGCTGGTGCAGCTATTTAGTCGGGGGTGGGGGAAGGAGGGTGGGGGGGGTGGGGGGTGATCACACAACAGTGAAAAGGCTTCATTCATTGTTTTAGTGAAAGAGGCGTTCGCTGGCACACATCCGAGTGGGAAATCATAATAGTGGTGGCATGCTGCAGTCATTTATTCTGGCTGAAAAGCCTGCAGTGGGCAACATAGGTAAAGTGCTGCAGACAATACCTGCAACACAACGCTGACATAGGTGAGTGGCTGTAGGAAGTAAACACACTCCTCACCTTTACTCACGTAAACACCTGACAGGTATTCTCACATAAACACCTGACAGGTATTCTCACATAAACACCTGACAGGTATTCTCAGGTAAACACCTGGCAGGTATTCTCACATAAACACCTGACAGGTATTCTCACATAAACACCTGACAGGTATTCTCACATATACACCTGACAGGTATTCTCAGGTAAACACCTGACAGGTATTCTCACATATACACCTGACAGGTATTCTCAGGTAAACACCTGACAGGTATTCACACATAAACACCTGACAGGTATTCACACATAAACACCTGACAGGTATTCTCACATAAACACCTGGCAGGTATTCTCACACATACACCTGGCAGGTATTCTCAGGTAAACACCTGGCAGGTATTCTCAGGTAAACACCTGGCAGGTATTGTCAGGTAAACACCTGGCAGGTATTCTCAGGTAAACACCTGGCAGGTATTCTCAGGTAAACACCTGACAGGTATTCTCACGTAAACAACTGACAGGTATTCTCAGGTAAACACCTGACAGGTATTCACACATAAACACCTGACAGGTATTCTCACATATACACCTGACAGGTATTCACACATAAACACCTGACAGGTATTCTCACATATACACCTGACAGGTATTCTCACATAAACACCTGGCAGGTATTGTCAGGTAAACACCTGGCAGGTATTCTCAGGTAAACACCTGGCAGGTATTCTCAGGTAAACACCTGACAGGTATTCTCACGTAAACACCTGACAGGTATTCTCAGGTAAACACCTGACAGGTATTCACACATAAACACCTGACAGGTATTCTCACATAAACACCTGACAGGTATTCTCACATAAACACCTGACAGGTATTCTCACATATACACCTGACAGGTATTCTCACATATACACCTGACAGGTATTCACACATATACACCTGACAGGTATTCTCACATAAACACCTGACAGGTATTCTCACATAAACACCTGACAGGTATTCTCACACATACACCTGGCAGGTATTCTCAGGTAAACACCTGGCAGGTATTCTCAGGTAAACACCTGGCAGGTATTCTCAGGTAAACACCTGGCAGGTATTCTCAGGTAAACACCTGACAGGTATTCTCACGTAAACACCTGACAGGTATTCTCAGGTAAACACCTGACAGGTATTCACACATAAACACCTGACAGGTATTCTCACATAAACACCTGACAGGTATTCTCACATAAACACCTGACAGGTATTCTCACATATACACCTGACAGGTATTCTCACATATACACCTGACAGGTATTCTCACATATACACCTGACAGGTATTCTCACATAAACACCTGACAGGTATTCTCACATAAACACCTGACAGGTATTCTCACACATACACCTGGCAGGTATTCTCAGGTAAACACCTGGCAGGTATTCTCAGGTAAACACCTGGCAGGTATTTTCAGGTAAACACCTGGCAGGTATTCTCAGGTAAACACCTGACAGGTATTCTCACGTAAACACCTGACAGGTATTCTCACATAAACACCTGACAGGTATTCTCACATAAACACCTGACAGGTATTCTCACATATACACCTGACAGGTATTCTCACGTAAACACCTGACAGGTATTCTCACATAAACACCTGACAGGTATTCCCACATAAACACCTGACAGGTATTCTCACATATACACCTGACAGATATTCTCACGTAAACACCTGACAGGTATTCTCACATATACCCCTAACAGGTATTCTCACATAAACACCTGACAGGTATTCTCACATATACCCCTAACAGGTATTCTCACGTAAACACCTGACAGGTATTCTCACATACACACCTGGCAGGTATTCTCACATATACACCTGACAGGTATTCTCACATAAACACCTGACAGGTATTCACACATAAACACCTGACAGGTATTCTCACATAAACACCTGACAGGTATTCTCACATAAACACCTGACAGGTATTCTCACATATACACCTGACAGGTATTCTCACATATACACCTGACAGGTATTCTCACGTAAACACCTGACAGGTATTCTCACATAAACACCTGACAGGTATTCTCACATATACACCTGACAGGTATTCTCACATATACCCCTAACAGGTATTCTCACGTAAACACCTGACAGGTATTCTCACATATACACCTGACAGGTATTCTCACATAAACACCTGACAGGTATTCACACATAAACACCTGACAGGTATTCTCACATAAACACCTGACAGGTATTCTCACATAAACACCTGGCAGGTATTCTCACATATACACCTGACAGGTATTCTCACATATACACCTGACAGGTATTCTCACATAAACACCTGACAGGTATTCTCACATAAACACCTGACAGGTATTCACACATAAACACCTGACAGGTATTCTCACATATACCCCTAACAGGTATTCTCACGTAAACACCTGACAGGTATTCTCACATACACACCTGGCAGGTATTCTCACATATACACCTGACAGGTATTCTCAGGTAAACACCTGACAGGTATTCACACATAAACACCTGACAGGTATTCTCACGTAAACACCTGACAGGTATTCTCACATAAACACCTGACAGGTATTCTCACATAAACACCTGACAGGTATTCTCACATAAACACCTGACAGGTATTCACACATAAACACCTGACAGGTATTCTCACATAAACACCTGACAGGTATTCTCACATAAACACCTGACAGGTATTCTCAGGTAAACACCTGACAGGTATTCACACATAAACACCTGACAGGTATTCACACATAAACACCTGACAGGTATTCTCACATATACACCTGACAGGTATTCTCAGGTAAACACCTGACAGGTATTCTCACATAAACACCTGACAGGTATTTACACATAAACACCTGACAGGTATTCACACATAAACACCTGACAGGTATTCTCACATATACACCTGGCAGGTATTCTCAGGTAAACACCTGACAGGTATTTACACATAAACACCTGACAGGTATTCTCACATATACACCTGACAGGTATTCACACATAAACACCTGACAGGTATTCTCACATATACACCTGGCAGGAATTCTCAGGTAAACACCTGGCAGGTATTCTCAGGTAAACACCTGGCAGGTATTGTCAGGTAAACACCTGGCAGGTATTCTCAGGTAAACACCTGGCAGGTATAGTAAAGAAGAAACAGGAGACTGGTCAGTCTTAGATTATTGATGGACTTGAAAAGAGTCAGTTCCAGCATCAAACTGCCATCTTGTTTT
>NC_084748.1:52176974-52181974 GCF_033978785.1 Entelurus aequoreus | reverse complement strand
AATGTGTGTGTGTGTGAACGTGTGTGTGAATGTGTGAATGTGTGTGTGAATCTGTGTGTGTGTGTGTGTGTGTGTGTGAATATGTGTGTGAATGTGTGTGTGAATGTGTGAATGAATGTGTGTGTGAATATGTGTGTGAATATGTGTGTGAATGTGTGTGTGTGTGTGGGTGGTGAATGTGTGTGTGAATGTGTGTGAATGTGTGAGTGTGTGTGTGAATGTGTGTGTGAATGTGTGAGTGTGTGTGTGTGTGTGTGAATGTGTGTGTGAATGTGTGTGTGAATGTGTGAGTGTGTGTGTGTGAATGTGTGTGTGAATGTGTGTGTGAATGTGTGTGTGAATGTGTGTGTGAATGTGTGTGTGAATGTGTGTGTGAATGTGTGAATGTGGAAATAGTGTCGAAGCGCTTTGAGTACCTTGAAGGTAGAAAAGTGCTATACAAGTATAACCCATTTATCATTATTTATTATTACCTGTTGGTACCTGTGGTACCTGTTGGTACCTGTTGGTACCTGTGGTACCTGTGGTACCTGTTGGTACCTGTTGGTACCTGTGGTACCTGTGGTACCTGTTGGTACCTGTTGGTTGGTACCTGTTGGCACCTGTGGTTGAATATTTGTGATCTGCATACATTGTGAAGATGTGACCTCCAACATGTTTATAAAAGAATATTGCCTTCAATCAAGCTTCCTTCTAACAAGCTGCTTGAAACGGTCCAATTAGTGACGTTTGCCAAGTGTGACGTCAGCAGATGATTCAAATATGCTTCAAATTTACCCAGAGTGCTTTGTGTGAGTCCGCCATTGTAGTCCCACGTTATAGTCACCAAGTTCCTTCTTTTTCTATCCTCTTGTTGTGGGGCAGACTGGCTCATACATGCACATGTATCCTCCACTTTTACCTTCTATAATACAAAGTAGTGTATACGTGTAACTTATATCTGTCAGTAGACACGTTATGGAAGATAAAAAGTACAACATTTATAATACAAAGTAGTGTATAAGTGTAACTTATATCTGTCAGTAGACACGTTATGGAAGATTAAAAGTACAACATTTATAATACAAAGTAGTGTATAAGTGTAACTTATATCTGTCAGTAGATACGTTATGGAAGATAAAAAGTACAACATCTATAATACAAAGTAGTGTATAGTTGTAACGTATATCTGTCAGTAGACACGTTATGGAAGATAAAAAGTACAACATTTATAATACAAAGTAGTGTATAAGTGTAACTTATATCTGTCAGTAGACACGTTATGGAAGATTAAAAGTACAACATTTATAATACAAAGTAGTGTATAAGTGTAACTTATATCTGTCAGTAGATACGTTATGGAAGATAAAAAGTACAACATTTATAATACAAAGTAGTGTATAGTTGTAACTTATATCTGTCAGTAGACACGTTATGGAAGATAAAAAGTACAACATTTATAATACAAAGTAGTGTATAAGTGTAACTTATATCTGTCAGTAGACACGTTATGGAAGATAAAAAGTACAACATCTATAATACAAAGTAGTGTATAAGTGTAACTTATATCTGTCAGTAGACACGTTATGGAAGATAAAAAGTACAACATTTATAATACAAAGTAGTGTATAAGTGTAACTTATATCTGTCAGTAGATACGTTATGGAAGATAAAAAGTACAACATTTATAATACAAAGTAGTGTATAAGTGTAACTTATATCTGTCAGTAGATGCGTTATGGAAGATAAAAAGTACAACATTTCTCATACAAAGTAGTGTATAGTTGTAACTTACAAAAGCAGTGAAGTTGTCAGGTTGTGTAAATGGTAAATAAAAAGAGAATACAACAAATCATTTTCAACTTATATTCAATTGAATAGACTGCAAAGACAAGATATCAATCAATCAATCAATCAATGTTTATTTATATAGCCCTAAATCACAAGTGTCTCAAAGGGCTGTACAAGCCACAACGACATCCTCGGTACAGAGCCCACATACGGGCAAGGAAAAACTCACCCCAGTGGGACGTCGGTGAATGACTATGAGAAACCTTGGAGAGGACCGCATATGTATTATGGCTTTATATTGTTGTATTATGGCTTTATATTGTTGTGTTATGGCTGTATGTTGTTGTGTTATGGCTCTATTTTATTGTGTTATGCTTTATGTTGTGTTTTGACTTTAAGTATTTGTGTTATGGCTCTATTTTGTTGTGTTATGGCTTTATGTTGTTGTGTTATGGCTTTATGTTGTTGTGTTATGACTCAATTTTGTTGTGTTATGGCTTTATGTTGTTGTGTTATGGCTTTATATTGTTGTGTTATGGCTTTATGTTGTTGTGTTATGGCTTTATGTTGTTGTGTTATGACTCAATTTTGTTGTGTTATGGCTTTATGTTGTTGTGTTATGGCTTTATATTGTTGTGTTATGGCTTTATGTTGTTGTGTTATGGATTTATGTTGTTGTTTTATGGCTTTATATTGTTGTGTTATGGCTTTATGTTGTTGTGTTACGGCTTTATGTTGTTGTGTTACGGCTTTATGTTGTTGTGTTATGGATTTATATTGTTGTGTTATGGCTTTATGTTGTTGTGTTGTGGCTTTATATTGTTGTGTTATGGATTTATATTGTTGTGTTATGGCTTTATTTTGTTGTGTTATGGAACTAAGTTGTTGTGTTCTGGATTAATGTGGTTGTGTAATGGCTTTATGTTGTTGTGGCGTTTGTGTTTGTTGTGTCTCTTGTAGTCGTGCTGTAGCCGAAAGTTGTGTTATGGCTTTATGTTGTAGTTTTATGGCTTTATACTGTTGTGTTATGACTTATGTTGTTGGGTGTTGGCTTTATGGGGGTTCATATTGTCCTGTGGGGGTTCATGTTGTCATGTGGGGGTTCATATTGTCATGTGGGGGTTCATATTGTCATGTGGGGGTTCATATTGTCCTGTGGGGGTTCATGTAGTCATGTGGGGGTTCATGTTGTCCTGTGGGGGTTCATGTTGTCATGTGGGGGTTCATGTTGTCCTGTGGGGGTTCATGTAGTCATGTGGGGGTTCATATTGTCATGTGGGGGTTCATATTGTCCTGTGGGGGTTCATATTGTCATGTGGGGGTTCATGTTGTCCTGTGGGGGTTCATGTAGTCATGTGGGGGTTCATATTGTCATGTGGGGGTTCATGTTGTCATGTGGGGGTTCATATTGTCATGTGGGGGTTCATGTAGTCATGTGGGGGTTCATATTGTCATGTGGGGGTTCATGTAGTCCTGTGGGGGTTCATGTAGTCATGTGGGGGTTCATGTAGTCCTGTGGGGGTTCATATTGTCATGTGGGGGTTCATGTAGTCATGTGGGGGTTCATATTGTCATGTGGGGGTTCATGTAGTCCTGTGGGGGTTCATGTAGTCATGTGGGGGTTCATATTGTCATGTGGGGGTTCATGTTGTCATGTGGGGGTTCATGTTGTCATGTGGGGGTTCATGTAGTCCTGTGGGGGTTCATATTGTCATGTGGGGGTTCATGTTGTCATGTGGGGGTTCATGTAGTCCTGTGGGGGTTCATATTGTCATGTGGGGGTTCATGTAGTCCTGTGGGGGTTCATGTTGTCATGTGGGGGTTCATGTAGTCCTGTGGGGGTTCATATTGTCATGTGGGGGTTCATGTAGTCCTGTGGGGGTTCATGTTGTCATGTGGGGGTTCATGTAGTCCTGTGGGGGTTCATATTGTCATGTGGGGGTTCATATTGTCATGTGGGGGTTCATGTAGTCCTGTGGGGGTTCATATTGTCATGTGGGGGTTCATGTAGTCATGTGGGGGTTCATATTGTCATGTGGGGGTTCATGTTGTCATGTGGGGGTTCATGTTGTCATGTGGGGGTTCATGTAGTCCTGTGGGGGTTCATATTGTCATGTGGGGGTTCATGTAGTCCTGTGGGGGTTCATATTGTCATGTGGGGGTTCATATTGTCATGTGGGGGTTCATATTGTCATGTGGGGGTTCATGTAGTCCTGTGGGGGTTCATGTTGTCATGTGGGGGTTCATATTGTCATGTGGGGGTTCATGTAGTCCTGTGGGGGTTCATGTAGGCATGTGGGGGTTCATGTAGTCCTGTGGGGGTTCATGTTGTCATGTGGGGGTTCATATTGTCATGTGGGGGTTCATGTAGTCCTGTGGGGGTTCATGTTGTCATGTGGGGGTTCATATTGTCCTGTGGGGGTTCATGTAGTCATGTGGGGGTTCATATTGTCATGTGGGGGTTCATTTTGCCATGTGGGGGTTCATGTAGTCCTGTGGGGGTTCATGTTGTCATGTGGGGGTTCATGTTGTCCTGTGGGGGTTCATGTAGTCCTGTGGGGGTTCATTTTGCCATGTGGGGGTTCATATTGTCCTGTGGGGGTTCATGTAGTCATGTGGGGGTTCATATTGTCCTGTGGGGGTTCATGTAGTCATGTGGGGGTTCATATTGTCCTGTGGGGGTTCATGTTTCCATGTGGGGGTTCATATTGTCCTGTGGGGGTTCATATTGTCCTGTGGGGGTTCATGTTGCCATGTGGGGGTTCATATTGTCATGTGGGGGTTCATATTGTCCTGTGGGGGTTCATATTGTCCTGTGGGGGTTCATATTGTCATGTGGGGG
Organism: Entelurus aequoreus; assembly: GCF_033978785.1. Classification (NCBI taxonomy): domain Eukaryota; kingdom Metazoa; phylum Chordata; class Actinopteri; order Syngnathiformes; family Syngnathidae; genus Entelurus; species Entelurus aequoreus. Next base: position 52,177,362 of record NC_084748.1, on the reverse strand, counting down.
TTCATGTTGTCATGTGGGGGTTCATATTTTCATGTGGGGGTTCATGTAGTCCTGTGGGGGTTCATGTTGTCATGTGGGGGTTCATGTAGTCCTGTGGGGGTTCATGTTGTCATGTGGGGGTTCATGTAGTCCTGTGGGGGTTCATGTTGTCCTGTGGGGGTTCATGTTGCCATGTGGGGGTTCATATTGTCATGTGGGGGTTCATATTGTCCTGTGGGGGTTCATATTGTCATGTGGGGGTTCATGTTGTCATGTGGGGGTTCATTTTGCCATGTGGGGGTTCATGTTGTCATGTGGGGGTTCATGTAGTCCTGTGGGGGTTCATGTAGTCCTGTGGGGGTTCATGTTGTCATGTGGGGGTTCATGTAGTCATGTGGGGGTTCATGTT
>NC_084748.1:52149474-52171974 GCF_033978785.1 Entelurus aequoreus | reverse complement strand
TATTATGTTAGATCCACTATGGACTGGACTCTCACACTATTATGTTAGATCCACTATGGACTGGACTCTCACACTACTATGTTAGATCCACTATGGACTGGACTCAAACACTATTATGTTAGATCCACTATGGACTGAACTCTCACTATTATGTTGGATCCATTATGGACTGGACTCTCACTATTATGTTGGATCCACTATGGACTGGACTCTCACTATTATGTTGGATCCATTATGGACTGGACTCTCACTATTATGTTAGATCCACTATGGCCTGGACTCTCACTAATATGTTGGATCCACTATGGACTGGACTCTCACTATTATGTTAGATCCACTATGGCCTGGACTCTCACTAATATGTCTGATCAACTATGGACTGGACTCTCACACTATTATGTTAGATCAACTATGGACTGGACTCTCACTAATATGTTAGATCCACGATGGACTGGACTCTCACTATTATGTTAGATCCACTATGGACTGGACCCTCACTATTATGTTAAATCCATTATTGACTGGACCCTCACTATTATGTTAGATCCACTATGGACTGGACTCTCACTATTATTTTAGATCCACTATGGCCTGGACTCTCACTATTATGTTAGATCCACTATGGACTGGACTCTCACACTATTATGTTAGATCCACTATGGCCTTGACTCTCACTATTATGTTAGATCCACTATGGACTGGACTCTCACTATTATGTTAGATCCACTATGGACTGGACTCTCACTATTATGTTAGATCCACTATGGCCTGGACTCTCACTATTATGTTAGATCCAATATGGCCTTGACTCTCACTATTATGTTAGATCCACTATGGACTGGACTCTCACTATTATGTTAGATCCACTATGGACTGGACTCTCACACTATTATGTTAGATCCACTATGGCCTTGACTCTCACTATTATGTTAGATCCACTATGGACTGGACTCTCACTATTATGTTAGATCCACTATGGCCTGGACTCTCACTATTATGTTAGATCCACTATGGCCTGGACTCTCACTATTATGTTAGATCCACTATGGCCGGGACTCTCACTATTATGTTAGATCCACTATGGACTGGACTCTCACACTATAATGTTGGATCCACTATGGACTGGACTCTCACTAATATGTTAGATCCACTATGGACTGGACTCTCACTATTATGTTAGATCCACTATGGACTGGACTCTCACTATTATGTTAGATCCACTATGGCCTGGACTCTCACTAATATGTCTGATCAACTATGGACTGGACTCTCACACTATTATGTTAGATCAACTATGGACTGGACTCTCACTAATATGTTAGATCCACGATGGACTGGACTCTCACTATTATGTTAGATCCACTATGGCCTGGACTCTCACTATTATGTTAGATCCACTATGGCCTGGACTCTCACTATTATGTTAGATCCACTATGGACTGGACTCTCACTATTATGTTAGATCCACTATGGACTGGACTCTCACTATTATGTTAGATCCACTATGGCCTGGACTGTCACTATTATGTTAGATCCACTATGGACTGGACTCTCACACTATTATGTTGGATCCACTATGGACTGGACTCTCACTAATATGTTAGATCCACTATGGCCTGGACTCTCACTATTATGTTAGATCCACTATGGACTGGACTCTCCCTATTATGTTAGATCCACTATGGCCTGGACTGTCACTATTATGTTAGATCCACTATGGACTGCACTCTCACACTATTATGTTGGATCCACTATGGACTGGACTCTCACTAATATGTTAGATCCACTATGGACTGGACTCTCACTATTATGTTAGATCCACTATGGACTGGACTCTCACTATTATGTTGGATCCACTATGGAATGGACCCTCACTATTATGTTAAATCCATTATGGACTGGACCCTCACTATTATGTTAGATCCACTATGGACTGGACTTTCACACTATTATGTTAGATCCACTATGGACTGGACTCTCCACTATTATGTTAGATCCACTATGGACTGGACTCTCACACTCTTATGTTAGATCCACTATGGACTGGACTCTCACTATTATGTTAGATCCACTATGGACTGGACTCTCACACTATTATGTTGGATCCACTATGGACTGGACTCTCACTAATATGTTAGATCCACTATGGACTGGACTCTCACTATTATGTTAGATCCACTATGGACTGGACTCTCACACTATTATGTTAGATCCACTATGGACTGGACACTCACACTATTATGTTAGATCCACTATGGACTGGACTCTCACTATTATGTTAGATCCACTATGGACTGGACTCTCACTAATATGTTAGATCCACTATGGACTGGACTCTCACAATTTGACCCACTCGACGTCCATTGCATCCGGTCTCCCCTAGAGGGGGGGTCACCCACATATGCGGCCCTCTCCAAGGTTTCTCATAGTCATTCACATCGACGTCCCATTGGGGTTGTGAGTTTTTCCTTGCCCGTATGTGGGCTCTGTACCGCGGATGTCGTTGTGGCTTGTGCAGCCCTTTGAGACACTTGTGATTTAGGGCTATATAAATAAACATTGATTGATTGATTGATTGATGCTTTGGGTCATATAATTGTGCATATTTTCCTTCAGGTCATTATTACAATTCATTGACCTGAATTACTCACGGTGTCCACTAGATGGTGACATAATAGCCCAATCAAAATTGTCAGACCCTTAAAATAAATTAAAGATTAAAGTACCAATGATTGTCACACACACACTAGATGTGGTGAAATTTGTCCTCTGCATTTGTCCCAGCCCCTTGGGGAGCAGTGGGCAGCAGCGGCGCCGCGCCCGGGAATCATTTTGGTGATTTAACCCCCAACTCCAACCCTTTGTTGCTGAGTGCCAAGCAGGGAGGTTATGGGTCCCATTTTTATAGTCTTTGGTATGACTCGGTGCAATCTTCCTGTGGGTAAGAGTTAAGTTTAAGTTAAAGGCCTACTGAAAGCCACTACTAGCGACCACGCAGTCTGATAGTTTATATATCAATGATGACATCTTAACATTGCAACACATGCCAATACGGCCGGGTTAACTTATAAAGTGACATTTAAAACTTCCTGGGAAATATCCGGCTGAAACATTGCGGTATGATGACGTATGCGCGTGACGAAGTCAGTATAACGGAAGTTATGGTACCCCGTAGAATCCTATACAAAAAGCTCTGTTTTCATTTCATAATTCCACAGTATTCTGGACATCTTTTGCAATTTTTTTAATGAACAATGAAGGCAGCAAAGAAGACAGTTGTAGGTGGGATCGGTGTATTAGCAGCGGACTACAGCAACACAACCAGGAGGACTTTGTTGGAGCGCTAGCCGCGCTAGCCGCCGACCTCACCTTGACTTCCTACGTCTCCGGGCCGCCAAACGCATCGGGTGAAGTCCTTCGTCCTTCTGCCGATCGCTGGAACGCAGGTGAGCACGGGTGTTGATGAGCAAATGAGGGCTGGCTGGCGTAGGTGGAGAGCTAATGTTTTTAGCATAGCTCTGTGCAGTCCGGTTGCTAAGTTAGCTTCAATGGCGTCGTTAGCACAGCATTGTTAACCTTCGCCAGCCTGGAAAGCATTAACCGTGTAGTTACATGTCCACGCTTTAATAGTATTGTTGATTTTCTATCTATCCTTCCAGTCAGGGGTTTATTTCTTTTGTTTCTATATGCAGTTAAAGCACGATGCTATCACGTTAGCTCGTAGCTAAAGCATTTCGCCGATGTATTGTCGTGGAGATAAAAGGCACTGAATGTCCATTTGGCGTTCTGGACTCTCATTTTCAAGAGGACATAGTATCCCAGGTGGTTTAAAATACAAATCCGTGATCCACAATAAAAAAAAGGAGAGAGTGTGGAATCCAATGAGCCAGCTTGTACCTAAGTTACGGTCAGAGCGAAAAAAGATACGTCCTGCACTGCACTCTAGTCCTTCACTGTAACGTTCCTCATCTACAAATCTTTCATCCTCGCTCAAATTAATGGGGTAATCATCACTTTCTCGGTCCGAATCTCTCTCGCTCCATTGTAAACAACGGGGAATTGTGAGGAATACTAGCTCCTGTGACGTCACGCTACTTCCGCTACAGGCAAGGCTTTTTTTTATCAGCGAGCAAAAGTTGCCAACTTTATCGCCGATTTTCTCTACTAAATCCTTTCAGCAAAAATATGGCAATATCGCGAAATGATCAAGTATGACACATAGAATGGATCTGCTATTCCCATTTAAATAAATAAAAATCATTTCAGTAGGCCTTTAAAATACCAATGATTGTCACACACACACTAGGTGTGGCGGAATTATTTTCTGCATTTGACCCATCACCCTTGATCACCCCCTGGGAGGTGAGGGGAGCAGTGAGCAGCAGCGGTGGCCACGCCCGGGAATCATTTTGGTGATTTAACCCCCAATTCCAACCCTTGACGCTGAGTGTCAAGCAGGGAGGTAATGGCTCCCATTTTTATAGTCTTTGGTATGACTCGGCCGGAGTTTGAACTCACAACCTACCCATCTCAGGGCGGACACTCTAACCACTAGACCACTGAGTCCTTAATAAACTCGTGACGTCTCGCGGGCCAAATTGCAGACGTTGGAGGGCCGCCATTGTCCCGCAGGCAGCAGTTTGGACACTCCTGGACTAGACACTCCTGGACTAGAGTGTAGACACAGAAAATGAAAATCTACTCTGCTCCTTGCAACCCCCCAGAGGGTCCCGACCCACCATATAAGCAACATTGTCATGGCATCATTTACTTGATATGTTTATGAAATGTTTCTAATTCAACAATACTTGAGACCAAATGTCCCAAATGGCCTGACTTCCCCATCTCATTTGTTGGCCTTCAATCTAATTCCATTTCCTGTCCCGATAAATAATGGAAGTGAAAATGTTTTGTAGCAAGTAATTCAAGTAAACACAATAACAAAGGTTTGTTAAGCTTATCTTATTAAATGTAGAATGTTCTAGTTTTGTCATAAATCAGATATTACATTTGTGATAGTCAAAGCTACATATTCTTTAAACTAAATAAATAACAATTAAACTATATCAAAGTTCAAAAGTACTATAGCTGGGTTGCATATGACGTCACATCCGTTTCTCTTTAATTGACCTGAAGGTCAAGCAGCTTGAGCGTAGCATTAAAACAAGAGAGTGTAGAGTTTGAGCAGAAAATGTCGTATTGCTGTTCTGTTCTTGGCTGTTCCAGTCGTTCAAGTAGAGAGATAGAAATATCTTTCATAGAGTCACGAAATAAGTGCTTCATAAAGGTAATAAAGTCAGGGAAAAAGGAAAGTGCGTCAAAGGAAATGGCTCTTAAAAATATCACTTTCATCATCTTGTGGAATACAATATTTATTACTAGGATAGTTAGTTTATTTGCACAAGTCTTCTAGTTCTATTTAGGCATAGCAACCAAAAAAACCAATGTGATCTCTTGTCCTTTCTTGCGTTTAGTTGTGCTCTCAAACACTACTAATATAGAAGAGAATAAACTGGATTGCCTCACAGAAAGTTTCCCAAACAAATCAAATGTTCAAACAAACATTTTACAAAGTGATCACTGCAGACACTAGCATGGTCCGATTGTGATTGTTGGTCCAAACCACCGTATTTTCATTAACCATTTTCATAACAGAAACAAAAATGAGTTGTTGTGCAGGAAAGCCTAGTGCTTTATTGCACACAGATGACCACATTATAGCATCTTTGGTGATATTTGTTAGCATCAAGAACATATCCTAATAGTATTAATAAAGTAGATGAATACATCTCTACAGCATATAGTGAATATTGATGTCGCTAACATTGCTGAACAACATCTACAGCTAAATAATGAGACAAAATGTCAACTTCACAGCATTAACAACTTCACAGCATAAAAACGACTGCAGACATGAATTGTAGATGAGACTAATATTTGTAGCAGGAAATCAACTGCAAACAAACGCATCCTTTTTCTCATTACAGTCGCAATCACAGTAACACTCGTTATGTCAATCAAATATGTTACTTAGCGATGTACGAATAAATCCAACTTTGTCTTTCACGGATGAATGTTAAACGTGTGGACCACTCAGATGGAAGGATGTGAAGTGCCTCCAATCTTTTCTTCTCTAAATACCGTGAGTGTCAAGTGAAGTGAAGTCATAGCAGTAACCGCTTGGTGGTGATAAATGCTTTGAATCTTTTATTAAATATATTTTCCTTAAGAATGTGAAAAATCTCATTTTAAATATTTTTCATGATTGCTTATATTTCTGCCTCTCAACCTTTCAAATTAGGCCCAAATCTGCACTGATTCAGGTAAATAAACAGCAGCCTGACGGGACTTAGACCATCACCTGAAACCCAGAAGTGCCTCTAGGTCACATGATTGCAACCCAGCTATTAGCTCCCGTTTAAATAAGTGATGTTACAGCATTGGTATCATTGTGAAAAATGAGATGGTGAGGCGCATGTGAGTATTTTATTGTTTTTAAATCCTAACAACCTTTTTCATGCCTATAATGTTTGACATTGGAACGGATTATATGTATTTTAGCACACATTTTAGAGTTATCCACATCAAGACAGGTGCACTGTGACAGTCGATGACATTTGATCTAATGTTGGTACACAAACCACATTGCTTCTTCTCCACATAAATGTCAGTTCACAAGAAGAAAAGCTGATGTTCTAAATGGAATCTATGAATTGAGAAAGGGTGTCATCTCAGGGCTTGTTGGGATGACAATAAAACAAGTTGTCGGAGATGACATTTGAGAACAAGAAGAGCAAAAGTGAAGTAAATATCTGAAGCTTCACATGACTGAGATAAACGGAACAGACTGATTGTATCCATCTTAGCACAGCATGTTCTCCTCCAAGTACTATCTTTTGGGACGGCATTAAAGAAGAATCTGTAATATGTCCATAAAATTACACAGAGAACGTTGTTAATCACAATCTTCTCAAATATTCTGTCAATAAAATGACGCTGAGAATCTTGTTAATCAGCATCATTGATCGGCTGCTTGGCATTCATTTAGAATCCTTACAGTAGCAGCAGCTTCTAATGACTTTGTAAAATACACTTGAGCTCACCTCACATTAAGATCCAACAGACGAGCGGTATGACGAACTGAAGAAATCACCTATGATTGACCATGCGTCCTTCAGAGTTGTAACTTGGCAAAGTGACGTTTACACGATGACTTTGTCACATTATAGGAGTCAGGGTGGACCACAGCTGGAGCCATTGTCCAAACCTAATACGCAGTGGACGATCCCAAAGCTTTTGCTGATCCCCGAATGCAATCGTCCAGTCCGCTGGGATGTGTACTGGCTCCACCTGCTCACCTTGTTTGCACCTTAATGATGTGATGTGTAATCCTCTTTTAACACAACGCCGTGAAGAACCCTGTGAAACGTCTGCTTGGATGTCAAAAAGAAAAGTGGCTTTGCTACTATGACTAGATTGTCAACAGAGGAATGACTTTGCACTTTGCACGATTGGAATAGAAGGGTGAGTTGCCGTGACTCTTCAACACACATAAGGAGACCGCCTTACTCCCTCAAATAGGGCTTTAGAGTTTGCCTGATTCTATGCAAGTCCAACGGGTTCCAAGAAGGACCATTTTGTCCTGCTGATGTCCTCCAAAGAAAGAAGTTCCAAGCTGTTGTGCAGCAAATATCACTTCAAACAATTTAGTCAGCGACAAGCTTTGTCTTTCTACTCTTTCAGAGTCCCAACAAAAAAGTTCAATGTGGAAACTGGTTTGGACGAGTTGGAAGACCCTTTTCAGCTACAACCCAAGTGAAGTGAATTATATTTATATAGCGCTTTTCTCTAGTGACTCAAAGCGCTTTACATAGTGAAACCCAATATCTGAGTTACATTTAAAGGCCTACTGAAAGCCACTACTAGCGACCACGCAGTCTGATAGTTTATATATCAATGATGAAATCTTAACATTGCAACACATGCCAATACGGCCGGGTTAACTTATAAAGTGACATTTTACATTTCCTGGGAAATATCCGGCTGAAAAGGTCTCGGTATGATGACGTTTGCGCGTGACGTCACAGAGTTTGCGGAAGTATTGGGACAGCATTGTGTCCCAATACAAACAGCTCTGTTTTCATCGCAAAATTCCACAGTATTGTGGACATCTGTGTTGGTGAATCTTTTGCAATTTGTTTAATGAACAATGAAGACTGCAAAGAAGAAAGCTGTAGGTGGGATTGGTGTATTAGCGGCTGGCTGCAGCAACACAACCAGGAGGACTTTGAGTTGGATAGCAGACGCGCTACCGTGAGTACGCAGCTGCAGCTTCCAAACATTTGATCGCTTGCCCGTACGTGCGTGCCGCTATGTGCATGTCACGTACATAACTTTGGGGAAATATATGTGCTGTATGAACTTTGCGGAAGTGAACAGTACTTTGGGCTGTGGGATTGAGTGTGTTGTGCGGGTGTTTGATTTGTATTGGCGGGTTATATGGACGGGAGGGGGGAGGTGTTTGTTATGTGGCATATTAAATATAAGCCTGGTTGTGTTGTGGCTAATAGAGTATATATATGTCTTGTGTTTATTTACTCTTTTAGTCATTCCTAGCTGAATATCAGGTCCCACCCGCCTCTCACAGCATCTTCCCTATCTGAATCGCTTCCACTGCCCTCTAATCCTTCACTTTCACTTTCCTCATCCACGAATCTTTCATCCTTGCTCAAATTAATGGGGTAATTGTCGCTTTCTCGGTCCGAATCGAGTTTTTTGACTTACAAATTGATTACTGTTACTTTTACTGTTTTCTGGTCATTTTAATCGTTTAATATCTCAATGTTATCAATCAATCAATGTTTATTTACATAGCCCTAAATCACGAGTGTCTCAAAGGGCTGCACAAGCCACAACGACATCCTCGGCTCAGATCCCACGTCAGGGCAAGGAATTATTATTGCAGCATCATTAGTTTTGTCCAAATAGATTTGATTTCCATCCTTGCTTTACTGCTATGCAGTTTCACCTTTAATTGTGTTCAGATTTGAGTCAGTCAGAGAAAATCCAAGAATGAATAACCCAGCATGACAACAACAATCTAAAGGGATGGTCCATTCTTCCAGTGTCAGAGGGAAATAAGACGGGTGAAACTTGAACCGCAGGCAGACTGAGTCTGTTGTAATATTCATGACATTTCAGCCTGAGGGTCAGTGGCAGAATGAATTGGGCAACACAAATAACAAGTGAAGCTGAAACTATCAGACACAAATGACAGGGGCGAGTAGAAAGTAGGGGAAATCAAGAACTGGATAAATAAGAGCAAACTAATCATGCAGGAGCAAACTAAATATTGATCAGCAAATAAGACGCAATAAAACCCATTAACAGGACTGTAGACTTCTTAGTATGCACATGGAACAGGTGCCAGCTAGCCTTTAGGTAAGCCACCTTCATTTGTCTCCTTGTTGGTGAAAACAGTCCCCCACCCTCTGCCGTCATCTTCTTCTTGTGAATTACATGTTGCGGGGGCAGCAGCCTAAGCAGAGAAGCCCAGACTTCCTTCTCCCCAGCTACTTTGTCCAGCTCTTCCCTTTGATCCCAAAGCGTTCCCAGGCCAACTGGTAGACATAGTGATCTTGTCCTTTCGGTCATAACCCAAAGCTCATGACCATAGGTGAGGATGGGAAGGTAGATCAATTGGCAAATTGAGAGCTTTGCCTTCCAGCTCAGCTCCTTCTTCACCACAACGGACCGATACAGTGTCGGCATCACTACAGACGCTGCACCGATCCGCCTGTCGATCTCACAATCCACTCTTCCCTCACTCGTGAACAACACTCAGAGGTACTTGAACTCCTCCACTTGGGGCAGGATATCCTCCCCAACCCGGAAATGACACTCCCCGTTTGTCCAGGTGAGAACCATGGAATCGGACTTGGAAGTGCAGATTTTCATCCGGGTCGCTTCACACTCAGCTGCAAACCAATCCAGTGAGAGCTGAACATCCTGGTCAGGTAAAACCAGCAGGACCACATCATCCGCAAAAAGCAGAGACCTAATCCTGCAGCCTCCAAACTGGATTCCCTCAACGCAAGTCCTACCCTCACTGGAATGCGGAACAAGCTCTGACACTAATCACAGAGGGAACAGACTGGTCAGGTCTGCTCCCTGTATGACAGGTGTCAAAGCTTGATACCCCATACTATCTGAGCACTCTCCACAGGACCCCCCGAGGGACATGGTCGAATGCCTTATCCAAGTCCACAAAACACATGTAGACAAGTTGGGCAAACTCCCATGCACCCTCAAGGACCGTGCCGAGAGTATAAAACTGGTCCATAGTTCCATGACCAGGATGACCACACTGCACCTCTTGAATCCAAGGTTCGACTATCTGACACAGCCTCCTCTCCAGTACACCTGATCAGACCTTACCGGGAAAGGTGAGGAGTGTAATCCCACGATAGTTGGAACACACCCTCTGGTTCCCCTTCTTAAAGAGAGGAACCACCACCCCAGTCTGCCAATGTAAAGGCAATGCTGCAGAGTCTTGTCAACAATGACAGCCTCACAGCATCCAGAGCGTTAAGGAACTTCGGGCGGATCTCATCCACCCCCTGGGGCCCTGCCACTGAGTCGCTTCTTAACTACCTAGGCAACCTCAGCCCCAGAAATAGGAGAGCCCACCGTGGAGTCCTCAGGCACTGCCTCCTCATTGGAAGACATGTATGTGGTATTGAGGAGGTCTTCAAAGTATTCCTTACACCGATCCACAACATCCCCAGTCGACTTCAGCAGCACACCGCCCACACCATGCACGTGTTGACAGTGCACCACTTCCCCCTCCTGAGGCGGAGGATGGTGGTCCAGAATCGCCTTGAAGCCGCCCAGAAGGTGTTCTCCATGGCTTCTTCAAAAGTCTTCCCATGTCCGAGTTTTTGCCTCTGCAACCGCCAAAGTCACACTTTTATTGATTGATTGATTGAAACTTTTATTAGTCGATTGCACAGTACAGTACATATTCCGTACAATTGACCACTAAATGGTAACACCCCAATAAGTTTTTCAACTTGTTTAAGTCGGGGTCCACGTTAATCGATTCATGGTACAAATGTATACTATCAGCATAATAACACCACTTGGTCTGTTGGTACCTGTCCACTGCCTACAGAGTCCCATGAGCCTAAAGGACCTGATTGATGCAAAGGCAAAATACCAAATACTCAAATTCCAAACGACTTGTTTGGAGCAAGTTTAAAAGAAGGCAAGGTTTTTTTATAAATATTTCCGTTACGGTTTGATTTCACATTTTCGGGTGGTAGGGATCCCAAATACATAAACAGGTGCCAACAGGTAAAAAAAAAGAGTTGCATAACAGGCCCCTTTAAGAGCAGCACCCTGTCAGCTCACACCAACAACCAACCAATCAAAGGGTTTTCAGACGGCAGAGACTACTGTAGGTTCAGTTCCTCGTTAATCGGTCCCTGAAGTGGTCCACACCCCTTTGAAACCCTGTAAAACTGCAAAGCAACCTGAACAGGAGCGTGCTAGGAATATAAATATGAGACACACCTCTTGTGCAGAAAATACTTGTCGGGTTAACCATATACAACAGGACCATTAAAAAGAGATGGCCCTGCGTGAAAAGAAACAACAGACCCTACAAAGACGGAAGTGAAAAGAAACAACAGACCCTACAAAGACGGAAGTGAAAAGAAACAACAGACCCTAGAAAGACGGAAGTGAAAAGAAACAACAGACCCTACAAAGACCGAAGTGAAAAGAAACAACAGACCCTACAAAGACCGAAGTGAAAAGAAACAACAGACCCTACAAAGACCGAACTGAAAAGAAACAACAGACCCAACAAAGACCGAACTGAAAAGACACAACAGACCCAACAAAGACGGAACTGAAAAGAAACAACAGACCCTACAAAGACCGAAGTGAAAAGAAACAACAGACCCTACAAAGACCGAACTGAAAAGAAACAACAGACCCTACAGAGACCGAACTGAAAAGAAACAACAGACCCTACAAAGACCGAACTGAAAAGAAACAACAGACCCTACAAAGACCAAAGTGAAAAGAAACAACAGACCCTAGAAAGACCGAAGTGAAAAGAAACAACAAATCCAACAAAGACTGAACTGAAAATGAACAAAAGACCCTACAAAGACCGAAGTGAAAAGAAACAACAGACCCTACAAAGACGGAAGTGAAAAGAAACAACAGACCCTACAAAGATGGAAGTGAAAAGAAACAACAGACCCTACAAAGACGGAAGTGAAAAGACACAACAGACCCTACAAAGACGGAAGTGAAAAGAAACAACAGACCCTACAAAGACGGAAGTGAAAAGAAACAACAGACCCTAGAAAGACGGAAGTGAAAAGAAACAACAGACCCTAGAAAGACGGAAGTGAAAAGAAACAACAGACCCTACAAAGACGGAAGTGAAAAGAAACAACAGACCCTACAAAGACGGAAGTGAAAAGAAACAACAGACCCTACAAAGACGGAAGTGAAAAGAAACAACAGACCCTACAAAGACGGAAGTGAAAAGAAACAACAGACCCTAGAAAGACGGAAGACGCTGACAACAGGACGAGTGCGGGTGAATATTACAATTTAGAGCTCAGCTGGTCACACTTGTCAATAAGTTTCTTTCTTACAGTCCAAAGTATCCATTCCCCTGTTGACCATCTCCCAGCATGCAACTGGCATTGCGTCATCACTTTGCAAACGCTGACAGGCTGCAAACAAATCAGCTGAGTGAAGATCAGGGAGTCTTACCTTTGCCTCCATGTTGGGAATAAGAAGCCTGCTGCCACACAAACACAAACTTAGGACAATCTGGACTTTTCACACTTCCTGTCTGCAGTACGGTCTTGGGTCAGAGTTGTTCTGGTCTCACAAGAATACTCATGAGTCAAAACATTCAATCACCGCCAAGAGACGACCAAACCTGATTACTGATTTAGTCGGGGAGATGGAAAAGGATGAAATGAAATGAGTATTGACCTCTTTGGAATCAGCAAAATACAGTCCTCGCAGGACACTTCAATAGGTACACCTCATTTGATTGGACAAAATAAAGCATGCACATTTTTGATTGACATTTGGTGTGGCTCCACGCTGAAAAACATGTTTTTCCTTTAGTTAGCCAAAGAACTAGAAAGAAGCTTAGAATATGGCACAGTACAAACTACTGACAAGTACATGTTGTTGCAAATAGTACACAAGAACATATTTAAAACCTCTCCTTTTTCTCATCAACATGCCAGCAGCACTCTTGCTGCTTTTAAGTATGTTAAACAAATCTCTATGACTGAAAGTGGCTGTTTTTAAAGACTTACTGTACTATTCAAGTGTTAGCTCAAATGCTCTAATTGACAGTTACACTGTACCTACAAATAAAAAACAGCTTTGTCTAAAAATTGATATTAAGGTCCTGATCTATTCATTAAAACAAATGTGATATCACACGCAAAGCTGAGCGACTAAGCGTGTGTGTGTGTGTGCAGAGTGTGTCTTAAATGATAAATAAATGTCTTAAATGATAAATAAATGTCTTAAATGAATGAAAAAGAGAGCACTAACAATTTAGCGTGTCTGTCTTCATGAATGTAAAGAATATTTGCTGATTATGAGAGCGGCCAGAAGAGAAGGAGATGCAAATATAATCATTCAACACTTGCATTGTGATTTATCAAGACTAAAACTTTTCAGCGGCCGCTGTTTTGCGTCTTTATCTAGCATGCCTGGAATGTTTGTACCAACTGGCACAGTTACGCACAAATGGCCGTGAGAAGGGTCGATAGAAAAGGTAGTGAATATTCCAACTGTGCAGGGATGGCGCTACAACGGGGCTAGGGGGTGCTATAGTGTGTGCGTGTGTATGGGTGTGTGTGTGTATGTGTGTGTGTGTGTGGGGGGGAATGTGTATGTGGGTTTGTATACATGTGTGTATATGAGTGTATACGTTGCGTGTGTGTATACGTGTGTGTATGCATTTACATGTGTGTGTGTGTGTGCGTTTGTGTATGTGTGTGTGTGAGAATGTGTGTGTGTGTGTGTGTGTCTGAATGTGTGTTTGCAAGTGTGCAGACAGCCAGCCATATTTTCTTCCTCCGACTAAAGCGGTGCGTTGAAGCGATAGCGCCTGTGTCTTCTGCGACCTCTGTGTGTGTGTGTGTGTGTGTGTGTGTGTGTGTGTGTGTGTGTGTGTGTGTGTGTGTGTGTGTGTGTGTGTGTGTGTGTGTGTGTGTGTGTGTGTGTGTGTGTGTGTGTGTGTGTGTGTGTGTGTGTGTGTGTGTGTATGTTTGACCTCGCTGCTGTGGGTGCTTGTGCACGACGTCACATGCGCACGTTTTGGTGTCAAGCCCTGTGATCGATGTCGTTATTACCTGAAACTTTTAAGGAGCGTAAGTGAACAAACACACCTGACTGTTGGTGCTTCATCATCATGAATGAACACACACACACACACACACACACACACACACTTGTTGGTAATTAGTCCTCACACAGATATTGGTAAACATTGTAAGAAGCTGTGCTGACATGTGCACGTCTTTGAAGAAGTATATGTACAAAGTACAAAAGCAGTGAAGTTGTGTAAATGGTAAATAAAAAGAGAATACAAGAAATCCTTTTCAACTTATATTCAATTGAATAGACTGCAAAGACAAGATATTTCATGTTCACACTGAGAAACTTTGGTATTTTTTGCAAATATTAGCTCAAAAAAGAGTGATAAAGTTGAGGAATGCTCATCAAAGACTTATTTGGAACATCCCACAGGTGAACAGGCTAATTGGGAACAGGTGGGTGCCATGATTGGGTATAAAAGCAGCTTCCATGAAATGCTCAGTCGTTCACAAACAAGGACGGGGCGAGGGTCACCACTTTGTCAATAAATGCCTGAGCAAATTGTTGAAGAACAACATTTCTCTACAAGGAATTTAGGGATTTCACCATCTACGCTCCGTAATATCATCAAAAGGTTGAGAGAATGTGGAGAAATCACTGCAGGTAAGCCATGATATTACACACCTTGGATCCCTCAGGCGCTACTGCATCAAAAAGCCACATCAGTGTGTAAAGGATATCACCACATGGGCTCAGGAACACTTCAGAAAACCACTGTCAGTAACTACAGTTGGTCGCTACATCTGTAAGTGCAAGTTAGAACTCTACTATGCAAAGCCAAAGCCATTTATCAACAACACCCAGAAACGCTTGGCTGGGCCCGAGCTCATCTAAGATGGACTGATGCAAAGTGGAAAAGTGTTCTGTGGTCTGATGAGTCCACATTTCAAATTGTTTTTGGAAACATGGACGTGGTGTCCATGTAACACACTGGTAAGAATGTAACACACTGGTAAGAATGTAACACACTGGTAAGAATGTAACACACTGGTAAGAATGTAACACACTGGTAAGAATGTAACACACTGGTAAGAATGTAACACACTGGTAAGAATGCCCCTCTGACAACTTTTTTTGCAATGTGTTGCAGGCATCAACTTCCAAATACGCTAATATTTCCAAAAAAAGAACAACATTTCCCAGTGTGAACATGAAATATCTTGTCTTTGCAGTCTATTCAATTGAATATAAGTTGAAAAGGATCTGCAAATCATTGTATTCTATTTTTTATTTACCATTTACACAACGTGACAACTTCACTGCTTTTGGCTTTTGTATTCGTTATGTTATCGGGCTGGCTACTTTTTTTAAATTATTTTATTTGTGCGTCTATTTTTTACATTTTTTGATTTGTCTCTCTACCTATTTTTTAGGGTTTAGTTTTTTCCCCAAATTGAAAAACAATTAACATTGATCCAACACTTCATAAATTGCAGTGAGGTGAACAACTTACTCACTGCAATTTTAAGATAAAAACATGAATCAGTACTTCTCATTTTGTATTTTATATACATATACTGTACATATATATGTCTTCAATTATTTTAGCATTGTATTTATTTTTTATTTGCAATGTCCCTTTGTTGCTTCATGCCATACAGTATGTTTGTTTTATTCTTTGGCTTTTAACACTACATGAGTTGTGTGGTCTTCTGTCCTCTGTTGTCCTCTGTGTTTTTTTTTAATACATTTTGATGTCTATTTTACTGTTTTAATTGGTTTTACCCTTTAAAATCATTTTTAATCATATTTATTTTTTTATATTGTTTTTGTATTGGTTTTCTATTCACTTATTCTTTGTTTTTATTCAGTCATTGGTGTAGCATAATATTGTTTTTAATATTGTTTTTAACATGGTTGTGCAGCACTTTGGAAACATTATTGTTGTGTAAATGTGTTATATAAATAAAGTGGATTGGATTGGATTGGTTTGTGGGGGTTTCAGTGTTTACCACTGTAGTGAAGACAGTAGTGTTCTTTCTGACTTCTGGGTCATCCTGTAACACTGACTTGGAGCTCCATGCTTCCTGTGCAGGCCAACTTTCCTCTGCTTTCCATAAGAAGTCAGGAGCATGTATCCATCTCCTTTGCTGCATGAATCTGCCAGTACTCCGTCCTCTGGAGGCATCGTCAGCTGGATTGTCCTTACTGCCCCCATACTTCCATTGAGACAAGTCTGTGTTGTCACGAATGAGTGAGACTCTGTTGGCCACGTAGGTCTTAAACCGTGCCTGGTCATTTTGGAGGTATTTGAGGACAGTTTGACTGTCTGTCCAGAGGATGGATGGCTGCAGGCCTGGGTGTAATTCCTTCCTGAGCATTTTGTCCACCTTTACAGAGAGTACAGCAGCAGCCAGCTGTAGTCGTGGGATTGGGATTTGTTTAAGTGGGGGGACTCTGGACTTTCCTAGAAGAAATGCAACATGCACAGCTCTCTGAGGGCCGACCTGCCTAATGTAGCTCACTGTGCCATAGCCCCCTTCACTGGCATCTGCCAAATGATGCAGTTGAACAGATGTAGGTGTTCCCCAGGCCATAGGCTTAAAGCAACGTGACACGCTAAAACATTTGAGGCCCTCCAGGCTTTTGGTCCAATCCACCCACTTATCCCTCAGATCTTGGAGTAAGGACTCGTCCCATCCAAAGCGCTTTTGACAGAGCAACTGCTTGGCTGGGAGGATTAGAGGGCCCAGAAAGCCGAGTGGGTCATATATGGAGCTCACAACAGAAAGGATACCTCTGCGGGTGTGTGGCTTGTCCATGATGTTGATGTTGAACTGGAAGGTGTCAGAGTTCACACACCACTGTAAACCCAAAGTCCTTTCTTTGGGGAGGCTATCCTTGCCGAGGTCTAGAGTTCTAACTTCCCTAGCCTTCTGCTCTTGGGGAATGGAAGCTAGGACTGCTCTACTGTTGCTAACCCATTGGGTAAGCTGAAACCCCGCCTTACTGCATAATGCTGTTTAGCTTCTGGTTCTGTGGACACTGACTTTACACAGTCATCTACATAAAAGTTGTGTCGGATGGTGTCAGCTATCTGAGGAGGAAAACTATCTTGGTGGTCATTGGCAGTCTTTCTTAAGGCATAACTTGCACAACTTGGGGAGGACACTGCCCCAAATATGTGCACTAACATACGGTACTCCTTTGGGCTCAAACTAGTGTCTCCTTGTGGCCACCACAAGAAGCGCAAGTAATCTACCTGAGACCTGTCGACTCTGACCTGATAGAACATCGACTTGATGTCCGCCATGACCCTAATGGGTTCCTTCCTGAATCTTAAAAGGACACCTATCAAAGAGTTTGTCAGGTCAGGACCCTGCAGTAGCTCTGTGTTGAGGGACACATCTCTGTAGGTGGCTGCACAGTCAAAGACCACCCTGAGTTTCTTCTTTTTGGGGTGGTACACTCCGTGGTGTGGTATGTACCAAACATTTGTTTTACTGAGTTCCTCCTCTGGCACCTCCGCAGCATAGTTGTTTTCCAGAATGTCATTGAGATATGCAATGTACTCCTGTTTGAATTGCTGGTTCCTTTCCATTTTTCTTTTCAGGCTTTAGAGGCGCTGTTTGGCACTTGGGCGGTTGTTGGGCAGGTTGACCGTGAGCTTTCTGAAGGGTAATTTCAGGCTGTAGTGTCCGTCCTGTAGGACTGCCTCTTTGGCTATCTCTAAAAACTGTTTGTCTTCTACTGACAGCTCAGTCTTTTCTTCTGACACTACCTCACTGAACTCCAGATTATACTGGGAAATCAGAAGCTCCTCCAGATTTGCAACTGAAATTCTGTTCACAGTTGCGCTCACTGCCTCACTATTCCCACCTCTAAATGGTCCATCAATCACCCATCCCAATAACGTTCTCACTGCATGTGGACCCCCACCATGACTATTTATAACCTCCCATGGCTCTAACAGTTTTGGAGCATTTGTGCCTATCAACAGCTCCACCTTTGAACTGATGCTCGGGAGTATAACGCTGCCTAAATATGGCCATGGTGCTATGTCTTCCTGTTTGGGGATGCTGCTTGTGGTGACTGGCATTTCTTTCTGTGTGAAGACAACAGGAAGAGGTAGGAAATGATTGTTGTCCAGTGCAGACACTTCCAGCCCAGCTACCATGTGAGTTGGGACAGACTTTTCCTGATTCATGGTCCTTAGTTGGAAATGGGTCTTTACTCCCTTCATGTTCAATTGGGACATAAGCTGTTCAGAACAGAAGCTAGCGGAGGATCCAGGGTCAAGGAGAGCATACACTGAGAGGACCTGGCTGCCCTTCCCTGCCTTAACTTTGACTGGGACAATGGACAGAACACTCTCTTGGTCCCCGGCCCCTATATGGCCACATAGCTCTGCTCCTGCACTGCTTACATTTCTAGAGGGCTTTTTTTTTTACCTCTTTCGATACCTTGTCTTTCCTGTCATAATGTAAGACACTTGGGTGAGATTTTTTACACAGTCTACATGTCTGACGACTTGGACAAACAGAACTCATGTGCCCTATTAAAATACAGGCAAAGCACATGCCCTGGCTCTTTAGGAAACTAAGCTTGTCTCTGTGCTTCTTCTTAATGAACCGTCTACACAACTCTAGTGGGTGTTTGTTTTTACAAAGTGGACAAATGAGCTCTGAGTCAAACTCTGGCTTGGATTCCATTGGGCTAATAGCAATACTCGTGGCAAAACTACTACCAGCTAACTTTGAGTGTTGCGGCTTTACAGAGGGTCTAGCATTAGCCTTTCCTATGTTGGCTGACTGCTCCTGTACTCTTAGCTCTCCAAAGACTGGATGGGCTGCCACACGAGCTTGCTTTTCTATAAAGCTAACCAGGTCTAAAACCCTCACCCTGTGGTTGTGCTCTTCCTGCTGCTCATAGGCTTTGTTGCGCCATTTCTCCTTCAGCTTGAAGGGCAACTTAAACGCAATGTTTCTCATATTGGCCACTGTGTCCAGTTAGTCCATGTACTCCGTCTCCTCCATGGCATTACAGCAGCTCCTGAGGAACATGGCGTACTCCTGCAAGGATTTGGAATCCTCTGCCCTAATTTGAGGCCAGGTCTGGACCTTATCTAGGTGAGCACAGGCAATTTTAAAGTCATGACCAAAGTTCTCTTTTAATAACCTTTTGGCTTTCTGGTAGCCTCTGTCTGGTGACATATATTCACAACTTTTGATTAGCTTTTGAGCATGGTCCTTTGTGTATTGGATGAGAAACTGCAACCTGTCCCTGTCATTGTCTGTTTTACTTTCGACCATGTGTTCAAAGGAATGGATGAAGGACTTGTACTCCAAGAGTTTTCTATCAAAGAAGGGAACACTTCCTTGTGGGAGGGTGGACAGAAGCTGCTGTTTCACAAGAATCTTAGTCAGTTCATTTTGGGCTTCCAGAATTTTGATCAGCTGATTGTTCTGTGTTGAGCTGGGGGTGGCTTGTTGAGGTTGGAACTGGAAACTGGCAGGCACAGCTTGGTGAACGGGGGCCTCCTGGGGATAGAGACCGGCAGGCTGACCTGGGGCCTGCAGAGGTAGAACTGGGACCTGCTGCAGTTGAGTTGGGGCCTGCTGAGGTTGGGGTTGGAGTAGGAGGCTGGCATGCTGAATTGGGGCCTGTTGAGGTTGGAAGCTGGCAGGTGGAACTTGGCGTATAGATGCATCAAACAGAGTAGTGGGGAACTGCATCTGAACTCCTTCCTTGGGCCTAACCACTGGGCCTCCCACAGGTGAACCACACCTTGATGGATCAAATGCTACCCCTGTAACCGCTGCTCTCTGATTTGCACCATACACCTCTAAACCTTCTACTTCCCTCAAGTAGTCAATTTTAGCATTAGCCGCCTCTATTTCTGTTTTTAACTCCAAAGCCTCTCTTTTTCCCTGCACATTAACTCCTGCTCCAAGATATAATGCTTTTCCTGCAACCTTGCTACCCTGGCTGTCAAAGCAGCTTTCTCCGCCTCCGCTCTAATCCGCAATGATGAAGAGGAATTATTGGACGACCGTCCTGAACTGTAGGACTTGACTGATGCCTCCCTGCTTGACACTATGCCTGGGTGACCATTTAGTTTATGCCTATATAGGCTGTCCGCCTCCTCTAAATTGTCCTTAAAATGACCAGTTTTAAATCACTGTCTTTAAATATAACAATGTCCTCGGGTGTAGGAGCACAGGTGTGGGTTGAGGGGTTTTCAAGATCTGATATCCATCGGGACACCTCAGCTTCAAAGGCATCTATAAGAGCAATTTTAGGCTGATACCATGTTTGGTCATCAGCCCTTCGCTCGTCTGGCTCTAAACCTTCAGAATATGATCTGTGCAGAGATTTAAACTCCATTAGGAATTCATTAAACTTGCTCATATTTATTTTCACTTCTTTTAAAGCCTCTGTATCCACCATCAAATTGTGCACAATGTTCATTCGCCTTGTTATGTGTGACATTTTGCCTATTCTGGCGGCGCGCACACGAGAAGCCTCCCGCGCAATTGTCGTCATTTCTCCTCCTTCGGCTGAATTATTAGTTGACATTTTCCTCTTTTGATCAACAAAAATCCTTCACTTGGTACATCAAAAAATGTTTACACTTCCAAGTGAATATAAAAGGTTCCAAAAATAGTCTTTATCCTTTTTGGGAATTAAATGTCCGTTCACGGGCCGTCGGGCGCGCGCGCAAGCCCGTCATCAGATGTTTGTAATTTAACCTTTAAAAATCATTACGCGGTGATCGCGGTCCCAAAAATAAACTTTTCTTGCATGATAATGTCCAGAAAAACTCACTTGATATTACTATAGAGTCCTTTTAACGAATGAGTTTGATGGTTTGTCACAAACCTTAATGAAAGAAGTCCTTTGTTCCTGCACCATGCGCTTTGGCCTTGCTTCCTGTTTGGTGCGCAATCCTGTCGGCTGTACTTCCACAGCACGTCTTTGACAACTTGAAGTGGCATAAAACACTGAAAGTGATTGTTCCTATAACCCCTTTGTTTCAAATGTTTGTTCCACTTGTGGCGCGGGCATCTTGTCCGACTCACACCATACACAGCCTTCCTTGTCACGTATTCTTCCTTTTCCCGCTTTCCATCCACTAATTCAAACTGATCCAGCAGCGCAATTGAAGATTGTTTTATTTATAAAAATCAAGGAACAGAATACTTGGGAAACAAAATAAATGTTAGCCTATATAAAGCTGAGGTCTACAGACAGGTGAGGTCTACAGACAGGTGAGGTCAAAGACGGTATGCTGGTGCCCGACGGCCAATCACGCGCCCAGCGCACTCCTGCCCCTTATAGGCCTGTGTGGGAACTTTTCACCACCTGCAAAGGGTGCACACTGACATACACAAATTAATCACTAAAAAATAATATAATAAACATAGATTCAAGTATTGCTCTCTATTTGGCTCCTACACATATATATATATATATATATATATATATATATATATATATATATATATATATATATATATATATATATATATATATATATATATATATATATATACACATCACTCTAACTAGGAACATAGATTACTGATTGAGTCACACTTGACTATCTCCGACACAGGCAATTACAGTGTCTGTTAGTCCGGGTGAAGAGTCCAAGGGCTTTAGAGCGTTTTCTATTCAGGCTCCAGAACTCTGGAATGTTCTACCGGTAACAGAGATGCTACCTCAGTAGAATCATTTAAGTCCCATCTTAAAACTCATTTCTACACCCCATTTTTGTTCAGTGTATGTTTTGACGTCTACAAAATGTGTTTTGATGCGTACAAGGTGGTCTCTGGGACAGTTTGGTCACCTCCATGTTTGATGAAGTCCTGTTGATGAGGGAATACATGAGACCTCCACACCAAGTCCATCCTTTCTGGACAGGACAGCTGATAGGAGCTGGAATAAAACAAAGCAAAAAGAGGACATCAGGTTGGTCAGAAGTTGGTCAGTTTGTTGTGACAAGTTCCTGCTGTGAAATGCAGCAGGAACTCTCATCTTTGAATGGCTTTTATTGTGCATCATAAAATATGTCTAAATGTCGCTCCAGGCATTCCTCCTGGCCAGTGTGTGTCTGTGTGT